>NC_061119.1:89920012-90165246 GCF_002878395.1 Capsicum annuum | reverse complement strand
TTTCTTTGTAATTCTCTTCCTATCGTGTCCTAATTAATCCAAAATTTTATTTTTCGACAATCAAAAAGGGTTCAAGATTGATGAACAGGTTTGATTCTTGGCCAAGAATTTCATGTCATGCGAATATCATCTATGTCATTTTTGAATTTCGGACTGTTTATGCCATTTCTGTAGACATTTTTGAATAAGAAACTGAAAATTTAGGAGTTTTGGAATTTTGGGTTTTGGTTAATGCGAAAGAATTTGGATTTAAGATTTTGTGTATTGATGTGTTTTTGTGATCATGTACTTGTATTTAGTTCATTGATGGATTTGCTCAATCTAATTCAAGTTAATTTTGCATTTGATGAAGAAAAAAATTCATTGAAAAAGCTTGTGGTAATGGTGAAAGAAATAGAAAAAATGGTGTTTTTATGCGAAGAAGAAGAAGGAGGAGGAAGGGTAGGGGACAGGGGGTTGTTGTCTAATGAAGAAGTAGAAGGAATTGGGATGGGGTGGGGTGGGGGCTGTGAAAGAAGGAAGGGGGTGGGGGCTGTGAAAGAAGGAAGGGGGTGGGGGTTGTGAAGAAGAAGAAGGAAGGGGGTGAGGTCTATTTTATTTATATAAAATATATTTTTTTATAAAAAATATACTCTTTTAAATATATAAAAAGTTAGTGTGGGATTATTAAAAAAAATAAAAAATTTCTTATGTGGCAAATGACATGACACTGATGTGGCACTGATTTGACAATGACGTGGCATGTGTGTAGAGCACTTTCCGTCGTGAGAATGGTATTCAGTTTTGAGGAATGAAAATAATTCACTTTAAAGATGTTAAGAGAGTAAATAAACAAAAATTAAGTTTAAGTGCTAAAGTGAGTTGTGACGACAAGTTCAGAGCAAAACGATGTCTTTTTTCAAAAAGAAATAGAAATATAATAGTAACTCACATTGTTCTCAGCATAGAAACCTTCGCGGGCATCTGAAAGACTCAAACAAAATCATAAAATGTTAATAATAAAAAATCACAACTAAGAAATTTTTCTTTCGTTTGTGCTACATTTCTCTTTTATACTTTGTTTCAAAAAAGAATTTCTTATTTTTTTTATAACTTTAAAATTAAACTCTTCATATGATACATGTTTAAGATCATAAAATTAAAAAAATTTCGATATATTTTATATATTTTTAATTTAAAATTATAATTTTTTTTAAAAAAATTAATTTCTTAAACTTCATATCAAGTTAAAACCGCATAAATAAATTGAATCAAAGAGAATAATAAATAGGACTTTGAGAAAGTAATAACAATGACAGTGTTATACTCATTGTCGAAGTAACTCTTCCGTTTTTCTTCCTCCTCTATCTATCATTATTGATTTTATTTCACCTATAAAAAATCAAAAAAACTAAAATCAATGTTTATTCATACATTTTAAATTTTAAAAAACTACAGAACAGACTTTTCACCGTATAGCAATATATGTGATCTCAATGAATTTTCTTTGGTTTACTCTGAGCATACTCATTCATTTTCTTCCCTCAATCACAAACTGCAAGAAAATAGTCAAATTTTTTTTAAATAAACATGATATATAAAAGAGTAAATGAAAGAGAAGTCACAGAGTAAGGAGAAGATGCATTCATTACCCATCAATGTTTAAACGGATGACCATCAGTTTGTGACCATATTTAACAATTGAAAAATAACTTAGACGTTACCTCCTCTAGGATTCTCTTTCATATTTAGTATTTATCTAAAGATTTTGTTAATTTAAGATGCAAAGAAAGTTCAAAAAATTGAGAAAATAGATATATCAATTTCCTAATTATTGAGATATGCCACGTAAGATTTATACATTTTGCACCCACATCAAATTCTTCTTAGCACCTCAAATGCATTCTAACTCATTTTATTCTTCATTTTCTTCCGTACAAATTATTGATCATGAAATTTGAAAATTTTATAGGAAAATCACTTTCATTTATGTTGTAATGTAAAAACTTTGTTTGAAAAAAGTATTCTTTTCATTAAAACTCCATAATTAATAGCAAGAAAAACAAAAGAAATTAAATTATCCAAAAATTGAGAAAATGATTTTTTCTAATCTGATTATAGTTTTCATTTTCTGCTATACTATTTTAATTTTATCTTTTAATATTCTTCACATACTCGTCTAGGTAATTTCCAATTAAAAGAAACATAACCAACTAATGAATTTTCATCATTTGTTTTTTTCTGTATGTTGAACTTCCATATTCGCGTAGTCAAAGGATGGGAATGTAAAGCTACAATTTTTACACACAAACACACACGTTAATTAATCATTATAGTTCAATGTCCATAAATCTTCGTTAAATTATTTGCTTAAGAGTTAAGGTAAAGGAGTATACCTTTTACTGAATAGCTAGCGAAATACACACGAGACCTGCCTAGCCAGTCTGCAAGTGTGAAGGCTAAAATCGAATTAGGAGTAAACAAGAACATAATTTTTTTTAAAAGAAAGTAAAGATGGGAAGCTTATTGAACTTTTGAGCAGTGTCAACTTTTCTGCATTTTACTAGTTTATGATTGACTGAAAAACGTGAGAAATTTCACAGGTTAATTTTTTGAAAAATATATTGTTAAAATAGTCCAAAGGCCCTTTATTATTAATACAATTTTTATAAATCTCAAGTGTTTAGTATCTAATTACATCTTATTTTCACTCTCTTCAAAATTACATAAAATTTTAAATTTTGAACTGCCAGATACAATACTTATGATCGTGATACATCACCTTCTAAATATATCACTTTCCGATACATAACTAATCAATAAAATTCTAATGCATCAATAACATAGATCATATTTCGATACATAAGTCTTGTGTATGTGTATTAGTAACACACCAAAAAAATGCTAATACATTTTTTTAATCTTATTTCAACCAGATATATTAGTCTCAGTGCAATACATATATTTATACTTTTTTAGCTGATTTTGTGATGTATCTTTTCAGTTTGGTGATGTATCTTCATGTCCTTCACCGTTTCATTTTTTATTTCCTCCATACATAGCCATGGTGTAGATGCTCTTAAGAAAGGGCATCTTAAGAGAGGTCAAAGTGCAAAGCAACAATAAAATTAGGGGTCATTTGGTAGAGTGTATTGGCAAAATTAATGCACGTATTAATTAATGTGTATTATAAATACCTTGTTTTATATAATTTTTAGTCTATGTATAACTAATACAAGCATTAGTTATACACTCTATTGTGTATTAAGGTGTGTATTACTAATACCATCTATTTTCTGTGTATTAGTAATGCAAAATTTTTAATACATGCATCAACTTATTAAATGACCTTAATACTCCTCAATTTCCTTCTCAAAATATTTCATCATTCCTTTTTCCGTCATTTTTATTTGCAATAGTGAATTTTTTCAAAACATTTCACAATTTTTTTCCACCATTTTAATCTACAATAATGAATAATTGATTTAAATAATTGTAACATATTTTTTCTTTGCTTCGAGGGTCTTTAAAAAGATTAAAAAAAATTGAGACTATTTCTTAATTTTACACCTTATATTTTATTTTTATTTTGACTATGTTAATACGTTGGTGTAATATTTCATATGCAAAGACGAATGTCTTGTAATTAATCCAAAACCTCTATATACTAGTTTAACAGTACTAATTATATTTGAGATGATAAAAAAAATTTGTTGCAAAAAAGTGTACAAAATCAAAAAGGGTATTTTTGTAAACAAACATTTCTTTTATAGAAATTACGTAAGATGCATTATTTCTTATATATCAAACCAAATAATTTATAAGAAATAATACATGCATAACTAATATAAGTATAACTAATACAAGTATTATTAATACAAATATTATTAATACACTATATTTTACATTGATTTTATACACTCTACCAAACGACACTTAGCCCACCACCTTCAATTGTCTATTGTTCTTGCGAGAAGATTGAGTGTCAAAACCTTGAAATCCTAGAATGTTATAAAGGATAAGAAATAAAATTTTTCAAAAGATAACAATTATATTTACAAAGTGATTTAAAAGCGAAATCGGTAGTTGATAAACGAATAAGCAGGTTAAGAAAAAGAGGGTGAAACAGAGGATGACGAAGGGGCAAAAGTGATTTCAGCCGCATAAAAATAAGTCACTTACGCTTAGTTTGAAGGGGTAGTGTGATGTGTTCCAATTTTGGAAAGAGAAATAGAAAGTTGAGATTTTTATAGTTACTTTATAAAAATATGATTTAAATAATAATAATAAATTAAGATGTCGTATTAAATTATTTTTTCTTATTATAAATAACAAAAAAAATATACAAGCATAAGCCCATAAAAAATAAAAAAGACAGCAAATAACCAAGAAAACAAAGAAAGGAAGAAAGAAAAGAAGAAAGTTAAACAAATTTCACGGGTTAATTAGTTTTTTTCAATATACAATTTGATTTACAGCCGGTTTGTATTTTACAAAAAAAGAAAAAAATGTCAGGATTTTTGACTTGATTTTCTTATTAAAATTAAGTTTTTACTTTTTTCTTGAAGAAAAATATAATTCTTTTTCATATTTGGCTAACCTCTTTCTTAGAGAAAATGTTTTGTACATCTGTAAATAGAAGACCCTCCTTTTCATAACACAACACAATAGCATCCACAATATAGTCGTTTAAAAAGTCTTGTTTAGGGAAAGATTTTCACCCAATAGTTTTTTTTTGTTTTCTTTATATTAGTTTTAATATGTAGGCCAATCGGTCAAACCATATTTAATAATATATTTTTAGTATTTATTTTTTTTGTCGTCTGATTTATCATCTTATGGTTTGCAAACTATAAACTTTCGCATGACGCTCTCTTAATTTCAAACCCAACAAGTGGTATTAAAGCCTACGGTTTAAAGATCCAATGATTTGGTGAAACGAGACTAAAGATATGTTCAAGACGAGTTCAAAAAGTTACAAACAATTTGATGATAATTACGATTTTGTCCAACTATATGTGGAGGAGATATTTCAATCACATTTTCAACAATCTTGATGTTACATCTTTAAAAATAAAGCTCTCTTTTAACCCTGTAAAGGGCTCCAATATTTTTAACCCAAAAGAACTAATATATTTTTAACCCAAAAGGGTTCCATTTTTAAGCGTGACAAACAACATAGATAAATGAAGAATCAAAATTATGCATATGACATGAATAAGGTGGATCAAGTCAAGAAAATCAAGCTAAAAGGGGAGATTTGTTAAGATTTTTGCCCTGATTTTCTTACCAAAATTAAGTTTTACTTTTTCTTGAAAGGAAAATAAAAGTAACCATAATTACTTTTATTTTTTTCTAAAAGAAAAATATAATTCTTTTCTATATTTGACTAACCTTTTTCTTAGAAGAAAGATTTTGTACATCTACAAATAGAAAACCCCCTTCTCATACCACAATACAATAACATCCACGATATAGTCGTTTAAAGAATCTTGTTTAGGGGGAGATTTCCCCCCAGTGGTTTTTTTTTGTTTTCTTTATATTAGTTTTAATATGTAGGCCAATTGACCAAGTCATATTTAATAATATACTGTTAGTATTTGTTTTATTTGTCGTCTGATTTATCGTCTTATAGTTTGCAAATTATAAGCTTCCGCATGACGCCTTCTCAATTTCGAATCCAACAAAAAGACCTATCATTTAAATTTTTTCAAAAAATAAAAATTATTTTTTTATGTGAATAGTGATGTTCGAATTAAACTAAATTTATCTGACTATTAGTTTAGGTGTACACATCTTGCGCGTGTACTTCACTTTAATTAATTTAACCCTTATAAAAAATATCTTAAAGTATTGCATCACATACGTAATAATTTTCGTTAAATTTAATAACTACGATATATGACGACCGCTAGCTTAATTAAACATTATCTCATAGAGATAGAAATTTGATATTCTTCTAAATACTCATTTCTACAAAATAACCACAACATAATTTCTCCAATAAATTTGAAATGACATAAAAACATAACCGATCTCTCATAATTATCATTTGAGTTGATAACATTGTAACAAAATTGAGAGTCAAATTTTTGAATACAAAAATCATTAATAATTAAAATATAGCACAAAATGATGCATGAAATAAATCTCAATAGATTATAAATAATTGATTTATCATCGATTATATTATAAACGACTTAAAGTCATTGTAAATAACTTCATACAATATATATTGTAAACAATCGATTTCTACTCAATCTATATCGTAATTAATATATTTTTATAAAGAACTATTCTTTTAAATTTATAATCAAAAGAATACAATAGTGCTGTTTTTTTTTTTAAATGCATAAAAATACCGAATACCTTTGAAAGGAGTAAAACTTGCAGCAATAAAAAAAAAATCACCATACCCGTGATCAAAACCTCAATTTTTTCTACGAGAGATATAAATTTTTGATTTCTTTTGCTACTTCATTCGGTTGCATATACTTCGTCTGAAAGAGAAACATAAAACATTGTTAAAAGGAAAAAATTCATCGTCAATAATTGATTATGTATAATTTATATATAATTTTAAATTTATTAACTGAAAGGAATAAAGAAATGCATAAATGGTGATAATAATAAATGCAAAAAGATTACATTTATGAAAATCAGCAAAATCAAATAAGAAGAAAAGCAGACAAAGCGATCATAATTTGTGGTGAAATTTAATCAAACTATTAATTAAATAAAATTGTAGAAATTCTAATTCTAAATAAGGTAAAATTCTAATTCATGAGATATTAAATATTATAATTCCTTACTTAGATTAAATAAAAAATTTAATTAATTTCTTAATGTTTCAATATAATTAGATTTTTACTTAAGAAACATAGGAAAATACAATTGTATTTGAAACTAAAAACTAAGTAAAAAGAATGGTTATTTTCTAGAAACTCTAGGGATGAAAATGCAATTATATTTGAAATTAAAAACTTTAAAAAATGGTTGTTTTGTAGAAATTTTAGGGATGAAATTTCTTTAAGATTTTTTTTTTAGAATTATGTAAAATACTTTAACTATTTTCAAAATTAATTTTATGTGTATTTTCAAAATTTAGGACTCTGTAATATAATTACCTAATTTGATTGCTTCTTTAACCATATATTCTAGGAAACTAAAAAAAGAACCGACTGTTTTGTAGAAGTTTTAGAGACGAAATTAAAAAAAATTTTGGTCTCTTTAATTACTTATTTTGAGGGTTTCTTTTACTATATAGAACTTCTTTATTTTAAATACTATATTTATAAAAATATAATAATTAGAGAAAATAAGGAAAAAGATGATTTTGTCTATTGTGGAGATTTTTAATGAAGGGTAAAAAATTCAAATCACTTTTCTAATAGTCTTCACACTTTTAATATATTATAGATTATGGATTACAGATATAGATTATTTATCTCATATTTTGATACTTTAAATCATAATTATAGCAAAATTATGTTTAATATTGTATTTTTACTTTATAGGTCAATTAAAAATCAAAATTTACAAGCAAAGTACTCTGTTCATTTCATATTACTTGACCTTTATTGATTTGGTATGTTCATTTAAGAAAAATTTAGTTGGAGATATATTTTGCCAAACTAACTTTATTAACGATGATTTGAACTTTAAAATTTGATTACTACTTTATGTAATTATTCAAGGCTTGCTAAAAGCTAGCATGAAAAAAATAATAATAAAACTCTCTTCATTTACAAAAATAGGTAAAAATGAAACATTTATATATAAGTAAACGATACCAAAAGGGTAATATTTGAAGCGTAATATATACTTACAGGATTAGCTCATGATTGGAGTCAACAATTAAGGAGCCAAGATAGAGACCAGAGTTAATTAAACTCGAAAAGACAACAAAGCAAGGACGTAAAAATGAATTAAAGAAAATTCAGAAAGAAGAAATTAGGCAGCACTAAGAGCTTGTTTGAAAGCCAAAATAATTTTTAAGTAGTTTCTGTTGTAGAATCATGAACAGAAAAATAATACTAAAGAAGAAGCCAAATAATAATATATATAAGAGGAACAATATAGATAACTTAATTTCTTTCTTTTAGTATATTATTCTCAAGATCTCTACTTATAGTATTACATAAAGGAACATCAAGAGATGTCATAAATATGATTTTAATCCTTGAGAAGGTGAAGAAAAATTAGAGGTATGGAAGATCAAGAGGTGGTGAAGGTGTGAGAATTACTATACTTAAAGGAGGAGTTATATCTATAAGTTATGGACATTCACATTTAAGAAATAATAAAATTTATTTACAACATTTCCTCATAGATGTCTATTGACAGATAATGTGTCTCAATAAAACCTTATTAAGAAAAAATTCAGCAAGGAAATTTTTTTTTTTGATGAAGAAAAAAAGTACACATACCTTGTAATACATATTGTTTGTTGCCTCGTAAAATCTTGTCAAGAAAATTCATTGAAATAAAAAGTAGGCCGAGAAAAAAAGAGTGCAACGCGTATTTATTTTTCTTGATGCGAACATTATTTCATTTGTAAAAATGACACATCTCGATCTTGAATATCCACTCCTCAAATATTGAGCTTGATATTGCGTTAGTGAACAAATTCATCAAATTATCGACTGAGAAAATTTATTGAACATTTATTTCACCTTTCTTCTAAAGATTGAGAGCGAAAAAGTATATGAAGAAATGTGTTTTATTCTGTCCCCTTTAGTGTATCCTCCAACAAGTGAGTAATACATCAACATTGTCTTCATACAATATAGTTGAAATATTCTTTTAAAGAAAAATCACATATTTTCTGAATATGTTGAGTCATTGATTTAAAACAAATACACTTTCGCTTGCTTTATGAATGAAAATTATTTCTGCATGATCTAAAGAAGTTGTTGCCAATATTTACTTTATTGAAAGCCATAATATAGTTGTGCCTCCACATGTAAACAAATAGCCCATCTAAGATCAAGCTTTATATGGATTAGATAAATATCTTCTATCTACATAACCAATCATTTCTAACTTGGATTCATTAGAATAAAATAATTCCAACCATTTCAATCTTTTTGGGGAAGAGTTGAATCTCGCCATATAAACTTACTACAAAATAAATATTTGGTTGAGTATTATTGGCAAGATACATTACTTTTTAAATTGCACTAAGATATAAAGTTTCATCACCAAGAAGGTCTTCATCCTTTTCTTGAGGTTGAAATGAATCTTTATTTATATCAAATAATCTCACAACTATCGAGATACTTAATGAATGTAATTTATCCATGTAAAATCACTTTAAAACTATTTCAGTGTATGTTGATTGATGGACAAATATTTTATTTGTCAAATGCTCAATCGTAGGTCAAATTTTATCTTATCAAGATCTTTCATTTCAAATTCTTTCTTCAAATATTCAATAACTTTTGAAAGTTCTTTAAGAGTACCAATAATAATCAAGTCATCAAAATACACAATTATTACAGAAAATTCAGATTCATACCTTCTTATAAAAACACAAGGACAAATAGAATCATTTTTGTACCCAATCTTTAGCAAATATTTGCTAAGACGATTGCACCACATCTGTCTTAATTATTTCAATCTGTATAAGTATTTCTGAAGCTTTATTGAACAAGTTTCTTACCAATTTTTATATGTTTCAGATACTCTGAATTCTTCAAGAGTTTTCATAAGAATATCATTATCCAATAAGCTATACAAATAAGTTATGACAACATCTATTAAGCGCATTTCAAGCTTTTCATAAATTGCTAGATTTATTTTATACCTGAAGGTAATTGTATCCACCATAATATGACACATAATCCATGTCAGGTCTTTGAAAAAATTCTTGTGCTACAAGTCATGCTTTCTATCTTACAACTTCACCTTTCTCATTTTGTTTTTGCATGAAAATTCATTTGTACCCCATTGGATTGACACTTTCATGTGTTCGAATTATTGGTCTAAAAATTTCACGTTTCTTAAGTGAAGCTAATTCTTCTTGAATTGCATTCTTTCATTTCGATCAATCATCTCTCTATTTACATTCATTGACAAATTTTAATTTAAAATCATTATTTGGTTGCATTATTTTAATGGCAATATTACAAGTACAAATATTGTCAACCACAATATTATTTTAATTTCTCCCTTTTCTCATTGTCATAACTTATTGATATTTCTTTATCTGCGTTATTTTTAGGTATTTAAAACTCCTCAGTGGTCTTATCAATTATTATGTCTTGGGGATCTTTTAGAGAAATTGTCATCATATCATATGATCATTTGTTTCTTTTATCTTTTGAGGATTTTCATCTTTCAAATCAATTGGTTTGCCACGTTTCAAACATGGCATAGACTCATTACATTAATAATTTATTCTATCTGGACATCAACTAAACTGAAACATCTATAGTTGGAATATAAGATTTAATAACCCTTGGAAGGTTAGTAAATGCATAGGACAACTAATTTGTAATATTTTAAAAATAAGTCATCTTTTGAACCTCTTGCTTACACTGATTTGTTTGAGGATCTAAATAAGATAATGAAGAAGAATTTTATTATCTCATTTTTCAACTATTTATGTTCTCCCCCTAATATTGGATATATCGATTCATCATGATGACAATCAATAAATCTTGCCAAGAATAAATTTTTGATCATAGATTTTAAATTTTATAATAGATGGAGACTCATACCCAAATATATCTCCAACCATCTTTGAGAATCTGCCCTAGTGCATTATCATGGAGAATAAATATTATACCACACAATAAAAATTTTAAGATGAAAAATATTTGGCTCCTGATCAAAAGTCAACTGTAATGGAGAGAATTCATGATAACTGATTAGCCTAATGCGCACAAGACAACATGTAAAATGACATGCTTTCGTATCAAAATAGAAAATTTTGACCTCATTAATAATAATCTATCTATCAAGTAGAGATGTTTAATCAATGGTTCTGCTAAACCACTTTGAGTATGAACATGAGCAACACGAAGCTTAACTGTTATCTCAGTAGACATATAATAATCATTAAAGGCCTGAGATGTAAACTCATCATCTTTATTAAGATAATTTATCTTTATTTCATAAATTGAAAGTTATGATTTTAACCTTATTATTTGAGCTAATAATCTTGCAAAATTCATATTGCAAAGTTGACAACAAGAACAAATGTGACCATCTTGTAAATATATTTATCAAGATCATATAATATTTAAGAAGTCCAAAAGAAGGATAAATTGACCCACATATACCACCCTGTATATGTTTTAGAAATGTAGGAGATTCAATCTCAACCTTAGCTGATGACAACTTATTAACCAACTTTCCTTAAGAACAAGCAACATAAGAGAAATCCTTTGATTGAAGAATATTTTGATTCTTTAAAATATGCTCACGTGAATTCTCTGTAACTATGTGCATCATATTAAAATTAGGATCACTAAATTAGTAATGCCAAAGGATAAAAACATTAGAACATTTAAACATTTTATTATTATGGCATGTGATTCAATCATACCGATAGTTGTGTGATACAACCCAGAATAAATTTCAAGTAATTTTTCATGCACAAAATTTTTTCTTATTTTTATTATAGTAATACAAAGGTATTCAACCTTCCCTTCATTGGAAATCTCTACATGATATCTATTTTGGAAAATAACCTTGAAAGTTAACAAATATCATTAAGGCTTATTACAAAAAATGCATTATTAATAGTCAAAATTATTCCCCAGGCATTAATAAGGTTGTTCTTCCAGAGCCCTCAATTAACTTTACACTATCAGATATTGTAACGAACCAAATTATCATAACGTCAAAAATTATTTGGAAAACAATTTGCAATAAAGGAAACCTTTTTTTGGCTTCATATAAATTATTTCATAGGGAAAGATTAGGGCCCAACATATTTGGATCATTGGCCTGTCGTCTATCGCTGCAATGGTTTCGGGCAATAGCTAGCCCGAGTTTACTTTTAAAACCCTTCTTTTCTGTTCTTTCATAAGTTGTACCCTCTATCTAAAAACACCTAGATCAACCCTAACACATTTCAAGAGAGCAATGTCAAGCATACTAATGAGATTCTAATATGAGAAGAGGCCATGTGTATGCGGGGCAATTCTTTACTCTCTGTAGCAATGTAATTCATCTAAAAGATAGTTTATGGTTAACTATAGTAGACTTAGGATAGATATATAGAACAATGATAGTAATTTCATAAGTTTTTATGTATTAGGACCTCAAACAAGAAGTTTGGATGGATTGAAAGATAATAATCGATTTAGACTTTAATATGTGCTTTTATTTGTTAATATTTTGATATTGTAAAAATTTAGTGGCTTGATAAGTAATAGTTTCATGTGGTTTAGAGTTAATTAGGGGATTATACAGAACCTTAAGGGGTTGGTGTGATTTCAGTTACTTTCCATATTTCTCCTTATTTTTGCTGTTACAGATTTTTCATAATTACCCCAAGTCATTTATGACGTACTAAAAGTGATAGTTTGGTTACCGGGCATTCCGTTTATTTTTTAGAGTCAATTCTCTGTTTAGAAGTCTTCGTCGGTTCTAAATAGCCACCAAGAAAAAACATTAGTAAAATGATCTCAGATATAAATTTTGACTATGCCAACAACTCTGGAATATCAATTGTAGTCTAGGTAGACCTTTGCTTCAGGTCCCAATACACCCGAGCTTATTTGTGTGTAGGATCGCATAAAGGGCATTGCGATCGCCTTTGCCGATTGCCATGAAAGTGGCTGTGATCGCCCTTGCATGATAGCCATCCCTGGATGGTGATAGCTATAGCTGAGGTCCTAGTATGACTATAAAAAGGCCCTTTAGGCTAAAATTTTTGGCATTTCCACTCATCTTTGAGACCAAGGAGCCCTAAAATGGTGTGCCAACCTTAAATTAATTCTTGGGTGTAACTTAGAAGCTTTATTAACATATATTTTTGTGATTAACAATGGATTTGAGGTATGAACTCTTCTATTTCATATTTAAATTTTTTGAATTTTTGACTAAAACCCCAAATAGCTTAAGGGCATGATATTAGCCTAAACAAGCTTGATTTTCACCTACTTCTTAAAGGTTCTGATTCCCTAATGGTGCATTAAAATTGGATTGGTCTCGAAAATGTGTTTTCCATACATAGGACCCACTTAGGGTTTTTAATGTCATTTTTAGACCGGAGCACAATAGTGTAATATGAGTATTGATGTTCTCGTAATAATGTGTAGATTGTGTTTTTGATAGCTTGGCATCTTGAAGAAGCTTCTCAAAAGGGAAAAAGCAAAGGTTTAGAGGATTATTGAGCATTCTTTGGACTTAAGGTTGGCTAAGTTTATTCCTAGTTAGTTTGAGATGTGTCATGATATGATTGTGATATCTTATTAGACTGGGATGGGTTTGAAGTATTCGATTGATGAAATGAAAGATTTGGATTAGTTGAACTATTTAGGCTATATGAATTGTAGAATTAAAAAGCTTGACTTATTTTTCTTTGACTTCGGTGGAATAGACTTCACTACTCATGTTTTGCATGAGAATGCCTTAAAATACACAATATTAGGTGAAATGTTCTAGTTGCTCATACTTAGAGTAAGTTGGCATTAATTGCTAGTACTAGTGAAGATTGCGTTCCATTGGACTTAGTAAAGGTGTTTGAGTAGAATATCTACCTTAGGGCTTATGGTAGATTTCTATACATCTAAGAGTTGATTTAGATACCCTAGCCTAGTCCAGGGTAAAAATTGACTTAGAATGCATTTGGGGATTTAGATGTGGGTTTGTTGACCCACCATAAGGTAAAACTTATGATTACTTCTCTTGAACCCTTACGCTTAGTAAATGAATAGTGAGGGCCCTTTTGAGGCAATATTAGTGACTCTTATACTTATTGGTTATGAGAAATAGCATTGAGAGTAATGCCCAAGTGATTATGTCTTTGTATGTTTTATTGGCTAAAGCTTATGTCAAGCTATTAATTATGTGATTGTGATTAACTATTGTTTAGGATAATGAACGTGCTATTGAATGAGCCTTTGACTATAATATGGCCCAAGCCATATATGATGTAGTTGACCACACTCTGAACAAGCTATAGATTATGTCATGCTTTAGATATTATTCGTATTAGTGATAAATTATCTTTAGGCCAATGATAGGCCAATGAATATGCTACTAATTGGCCATTGTTCATGATATCTCTTATGGTTATGCTCATGGTCTAAACGATTATAGGTTGTGTAAGGATAAGCCCTTGATTATACTCTTGAATAAGACATTAATTAGGCTAGTGTTCGGTCCGTTAACTATGCTATTGCCCTTGTTATATGATCATGCTTAATAACTTCGCTAATAATCATGTTAGAAATCCTTCTTATTATTGATATTGGAGACAATGATGTTAATGGTGCTAAAAGGCACACTTATTGACTATATGCAAAGATATTCTATAAATTATGCTTGGACTCGTGATACTTTCTTACATGATAACTTATGCTAATGCTTTTTCCACTTCTTATACATATCTATATACCCATCTCTCTAATATTAGATGGAGGGAAGATATTGGTATTAAGGATATAAGTCTCAGGGAAAAACCAGATGATAGTTTATATTATTCATATTACATATACATATATATACTGATAAAATAACATTGATGATGAATGTTAGATTATTGAGGTATGCTTTTCTTTTTTTCTCCTTTATATCTATTTACCTTATCACTTGTGGGGCTTGCCTACTTTAGCCCTCATAGGACTTGTAAGTTAATTTAGCTCTCGTGGGGCTTGTCATTTACTTTTGTCCTAGTAGGGATTGTTCTTTATTAATGATATAAATTTATGTATTATGATGTTGTAATAGTATCGGGAAAGGTCAGAGGATATGATGATGTTATGATGATACCTGGAAAGGCTGGAGGATATGATTATGATATATTGATACCCGGCAAGGCCAAAAGATATTGTGATTATATGATGATACCCAACAAGGCCGAAAGATATTGTGATGATATGATGTTACATAGTGTAATCAGAGGATATTATGATATTATATTGATACCCGGCAAGACCGTAGGATACTATGATGATATGATAATGGCCTACAAGGCTGGAGGATGATTATTAATGTGCTTATATGTATATCTACCGATTTAAATCCGGCTGGCCCTATGTATGACAATTATATGTTTATTTATGCTCCTGAGTAGTTGGGTATAATATTGATATTAGATATGTTGGTTATAGCCTTCTAATGAGTTAAGGTATAAAGTGGTATAGTTGTGATTTAAGGATAAAAGATGCTTAGTGGTGGATATTGCTTAAGTGGCTAATAGTGACTAATAGGTTAGTGAACCTTAGTGATAAAGAGGACTAGTGGAATTGATGGCTATTAATAGTGATGATTATTTCATTATGATGGTTAGTGATAATGGGTTAGTGATGGTAATGATTAGTTTCTATTGATGACTAAGTCTATGATGTCGATTAGTTGTTAAAATGAGGATTTGTAGACCACTGAGGCTAGTTAATAAAAGATGTTAGTCGATAGATGGATAGTGAATAAATGGTGATTTATGGTCATTTAATGAATGGCGACTAGTGGGATCGTGAGGACTAAAAATAAATATTGGTTAATTAGCGAATATGGTCTAGTGGTAAATCTTGACTAGATGCTAGATATTGGCTAGTTGGTAAATAATGGTTAGTCGTTGACCGATGAATAGTGATCATTTGATGAATAATGGATAGATAATAATTAGAGGTTATATGATGATTAGAGAGTAGTTGGTTTAGTAATAAGCGTTGGCTAGCTAAAAATATGTGAATAGGGTGTATTAATGAGATAGATGCCTATATGATGATATGGTTACGTTTCTGAGCATATTGGTATATGTTATTCAATTATGATTATTGATGATGATTACGCATGTTGACAAATAGACGTTTGATAAAAATTGTGAAAACTATGGATAATGAGAAAGTTTGGGTATATCAATGATTTGATTCTTTTATATTTCTGTTAGTTGTACTCTCCAGTGGTATGAGATGTCGTGATGAGTTCTTTAATTTATGCAACAGTTGGTGTATGGGCTCTTTGTAATTATGTTTGCTTGTGATTGCACTTGTGTTGCTTTATGATTTCGAATCATTTCTTTCTTATGCATAACAATGTTGGCTTGCATTGTGCCTTATGTTATATTGACAATCTAATATTTAATACTTATTATGTACGATGATATTGGCATGCGTTAATGCTTTATGTTATATTGTGATTTCGATATTTTATACTTGTTATGTACGACGATATTGGCATGCGTTAATGCCTTATGTTATATTGTGATTTTGATATTTCATACTTCTTATGTACAATGATATTATCTTGTGTTGATGCCTTATATTAGAATGTTATTTCGAATTGCTTATTTATTATATACAATGATGATGGAGATGATTAAGGTTTGATTCTGTACCTTGACTTAGTATATGATTATCTTACATTTTATCATTCTTATATCATAATTTAGATCAGTCGGTCGATGATGCCTACTGAGTATCCCTTGTATTGGTACTCATACTACACTTTTGTACCTTTTTGGTGCAGATCTGAGAATTAGCTACCACCGTAGATCGTGGTTCATGCGAAGATTGATTTTCAGAGATAGGGTGAGCTCTTGGAGTTCGAGTCACCCAATTTCCTTTTATCTTTTTTATTAAGTCTTTAGTATTCGAGATAGATGTATTGACTATTCTAGACTTGAAATCGTATTAATATTATTAGTTTCTCTTGTACTAGATCTACCAGGTTTTGGGATTAGTATCTTGTATGATTGTTTATTCTATCTAGAACCCTTACGTTTACAATTGATGTTCTTAAATTTTGCCTATGTTGGGCCTTACTTACCATATTAACCTACTACGTTAGCTCCAGGTTATGGTATTGGCTTACCTACTGGTGGGAATCGGTAGGTTCCATCATGACTCATAAATCAGTTTGTGACAAATTAGTATCAGAGCCTTAGTTTCACCGGTATTATTAGTATAAGAGCAAGTGTCTAGTAGAGTCCTGTGGATCGGAACGTTAATGTCGTTTTCTATTTACAGGAGGCTATAGAACATTTTTAGGAGTTCTTCACTTCTTTCACTCATATAGTGCCAAGAGTCTGAGTTGGTTTATAGAATATTCTTTGACCTTAATCTTCCACAGAGGTCCAAGACGGGTGCTACTGCTATACGAGATGAGGGTCCCAAGATCGAGCCTAGGGATCCTACTTTTGTTTTTGAACATGGATGACCTAGAGGTTGTAGACAGCCTAGACACATGTCCCCAGCTAAAGTCCTGGATAGGCTATTTTTGCCAGACCTTATTCCTGCACCTAAGCTAGAGATTTTTCCGTCAAAGCAATCGATGGGCCAGTTACCAGCCCAGTCTCTATCGGGGTTCATTTCTTTAGTAGTGCTCAGAGATGCATTAGTTCAGTTGTTGGGTGTTATTGGTGGTATGCCATCTGATGGTGCACAACTTGCAGATCATAGTGATATTGAGGCGAAGACGAGCTTGTAACTGCGACTCCCCGAATTAAAATTCCTCCTGTACCGGTGGGTTCTCAGCCGGTAGTTGCTTAGATAGTGGTTACTCATCCTGTTATGTCTTTTTTGAAGAGAAGAAGATGTTGGGTAGATTCCTAAGGCTAGCTCTATCGAGATTTTCTGATGCTCTTGGGGTGGATGCATAGAAATTCCTAATTTCTTGTGAGGATAGGCTTCGTGGTCAGGGCCTTGTTGAGACTCGTGGTATTGATTGCACCATATTTTGATTTGGATTTGTTTGCTTATCATTGGTGGTGAGGTTATATAGATTCTAGACCAGCTGAATTTTCTCTCTTTATTATAACTGTTAGTGTTGATTGATGCTTATACTGATCTTATTATTCTAGATATGTTGGTTTTTATGTAATTCTGGCAATGGACTGATTGTCCCATTATTATACGGTCATGGACTATTTTGCCAGGACCGTTATCTTTATCAATCCTGACATACCCCAGTTATGTGGCAGATACTGGGTAATGGCGAGCCAACAGGGATTATCTTTTATATTTGTGCTAGGAAACTTATCTCTAGGGGTTGCGAGTCTTATCTCGCTTATGTTGTGATGCTAGTATTGAGAGTCCGTCGCTTGACTCTTTTTTTATTGATTGTGAGTTTTCTGATGTGTTCCTTATGAACTACTTGGTATTCCCCCTGTCCGTGAGATTGAGTTTGCTAATGACCTTGAGCCTGGCATCCGACCTATTTCTATGGCAGCTTACCATTTGGATCCTACCAAGCTTAAGGAGCTGAATCCTCAGCTTTATGGTACAACCATATTGTAATACCCCGAGAACTCTAACCAATAGTGCCACCATGACTCAAGCTCATCAGAAATAAATTATAGTGCTTTGGTTGTTTTTTGATCAAGGGTGATATGTATTAAGGCCTCAAAGATGTCCTAGCAATTAGGTGAATCAAAACATCCCTTACCGATTGAATTCTTGAGAAGGATTTTGGCATAGTCAACTTTAAACAATCATATGTCTTGTTACACTAAGAAATTTTGAGTTCATGACCCACCAACAGATAGATAATTGAATTAGCTTTCCAACGGTACCAATTTTACCCAAATCTGGTATCGGAGTGAAAAGTTATGCCTATTTTACTCCAGCATGTCAGCCTGGAAACTGTGTGATGACATTTTGTGACGACTTGTCACAAGTCTGATGGCTTGTCACAAAATTTCATCACCTTAAGAATAAATTCATAAATTCCAACATTTTGTTTTGTGACGACTTGTCACAAGTCTGATGGCTTATCACAAAATGTCATCAACCTTAAGCAGAAAGTCATAAATTCCACCCTTTTGTGACGACATTTTGTGATGACTTGTCACAAATGTCGTCAGCTATTTTTTTTCAGCAATTAAAGGATGTTTTTGCAAGGGTATTTGGGTATTTTCCATTTTTTGGAGGCCCCTGTATATATGAGAATCCCCATCCAAACCCTAATTTCTTCATTTTCTCTTCCAATTCTCTTAAGAAAATATATCTAGGGTTTCATTCAAAAACATTAATCTTTCAAAAATCATCCATAAATCTTCAAGATTTTTTCAAGAACCAAGTTCCTCATAGTGTGGGCTTTGAGAATCATTTATTACAAGTGTGGATAGAGTCTCAAGCACTAGAATTCATTCAATTTTAAAGATTAAGGTATGTGGGGTTTTGAACAAGAGAAATCCTTTCATTCTTGTGCCCAAAGCTTTGATTTCTATTATGGAGTTATATTATTTTACAAGTGGTTTTATACCCAAATTACTTTATCATGAGACAATGAGAATATAAATTGTTCAAGTTTTGTTATACATGATTATTTTACTATTCCTAAGTTATGACTTGATATTTAATATTATGAATTTTATATTTCTACCATGAATTGATATTTCAAGTGCTTTCAAGATATGTGTCAAGCTTTAAGCTTCCTTAAGACAAATTGGATTATTGAGTATATTGATTCATAAGATTGAATTGTTACAATGAGTCTTGATATTTCCTCAAAGTTATTGATGTTGCCATGATTTAATGAATTGAAATATTTTGATATTGAGAAAGATTGATTTGATTTGAGTCGAGTTAGGAATCCACAAATTGATTATGATTTGATAAATGAGAAACAGATTTGATTTGATCTTCATAATAGACCCTTGTGATATTTGTGGTGGATTTTCTAATGCGTTTTGAGCTTGTGTTTGGGAGTAGTATTTAGCACCAAGCGGGAAATGTGGTATTTCCCCCGAAGCTACATGCCACCATAGGATTGGTATTGATATTTGTGGACCAGAGGCCTAGTATGAGATTGTGATCACTAAATTGAGGTTGTACTCCCTGGAAAGAGTACGACGCTCCCGCCAATATGGGGTTCTCTCCTTAGGAGGGAAAACCATTAGACTCCATGTATCTCATATGGTTTATGTTGGTTATAAGAACCTTCCATGTCCATAAGAGTTGAGTTTCTGGAATTACCGAGTCACTCCGAGTCTTGAGTTGAAGAGTTGAGTTGTTTATGATGATTTTTGAGTTTTTTATCATATGATTTATTTACTATGAGATCATGACAAGTATGTTTCAATCTAACTCAATCCAAGTAACCCATCATTGTACATATGCATATTTTCATGAAATTAATGATGATATATACATTGTTGCATGCACCCCCAAATACTAAATACATTCCAAAGTGCTGACTCACATATTTTTCTATGGGCTACATTTTCTCGTAATGTAGGTTCAGGTACTCAGCCGCAACCGTGTTAGCGATATTTGGGTGCCTCACTATGTTTCCTCAGTGGTGAGTCCTCATAGTTCGAGGACCGTGTCTATATTTTTGTGATATTATTTTATTGTTATGGCTTTCAGTACTGTTGAGTCAGTTGGGGGTTTGTCCCAAAGGCTCCTTGATTTTGATGTTTAGAGGCTTTTCAGACTAGAGGTATGGTATGTACAGACATTCAATATATACTTTGGTTGTACAGTTTAGTATTCTCCAGTATCTCTCTTGAATCCAATGTGATATATCTTTTTATTATGCATGACTATTGTTGAATTGAGTTCCTTGAGGTAGTGTCTGGCTCCAAGGGTTAGCTTGGGACCATGTGTAGCCCTAAGCACCATGTGACGTCTTAGGATAGAAATTTTGGGGCGTTACGTAGAGTCTTGATTATCGGTGTGTAGCGCGCCACATCTATGAGCAAGAGGCTATGGGACATTTTAGGAAAATTCATTTCTTGCTTTCTAAAGTTAATCGTGCCTACAACTGTCTCTTTATCTGCGATTAACTCGTGCTCTCTTATAACAAAAAATGCCTCCTCATTGAGCTTGTAGAAACAACGAGCAACCTCAACCCGTTGATCCCTTGAAAGAGCATGTGTCTCATGCAAAATTCCGGGTAGTTTTTCAGGTGCTAGCCCATGCAGTTACCGCCAATGCTCAAGCTAACGCCCAGGCTATTGTTCCATCTCTGCAAGAGAATAATTCTGCTGCAGCTTGAGTTCATGACTTTATGTGGATGAATCCGCCTGAATTCCATAGGTCGAAGGTAGGTGACGACCCACAAATGTACTTAGATGAAGTGAGAAAGATCACCCAGATTATGTATGTGACTGAGGAGGAGAGTGTTGAATTGACTGTCTATCAAATTAAAGATGTTGCATATGATTGGGTGGAGATGTGGAGGAAGAGTAGAGGGAAGGATGCTGCTTCCATGACTTTCTAGTTATTCTAGTATGCGTTCTTGGACAGATTCTTTCCTCTTGAGATGAGGAAAGCAAATATAGAGGAATTCATGAATTTGTGACAAGGCTTTATGACTATTAAGGAGTATTGTCTTAGATTCAATCAGTTATCCAAATATGCTCTTAGTATGATGGCTGACTCTAGGACCATCATAAGCAAGTTCGTGATCGGTGTGTCGAGTTATGTTGTGAAAGAGTGTAGATCTGCTATGCTTAATAGGGAGATAAAACTTTCTCGTTTGATGATACATGCCCAATAGATTGAAGCTAATTAGGTGAAAGAGAGGGAGAGAGTAAGAGGGAGTAAAAGAGCTAGAACAGAGCAGCAGGGATTCAGTCAGTCCAGATTCCATGAAGAGAACCGCCCTCAATTCCAGAGATATCCATTTATGCTCGCGCCTTCCTCAGTTAGTGCTCCCGTACCTAGAAATAGGCAGGAGTAGGGGAACAAACCTATCCCGTCCAGGTCTCAGGAAAGTGTAAGTAATAGACCTCGTCCTCCTTTATGTTCCAAGTGTGGTAGAGATTATTTTGGCAAGTATTTTATTGATCAGAGGGGTTGCTTTGGTTGTGGCAAGTTGGGCCACCTAATTAGATATTGTCCGTATAATAGATAGGGGAGTCGAGATGCTCGTCCCAAAAGTCAGGCTACCAGTGCCCCCACTCCCGTAGTCTGCTAGTTCCTCCTCAGGGTGCCTCTTTTAGTATTGCTGGCGGTTCGGGCCAAAATCGCTTCTATGCTATACCACCTCGCTAGGAGCATGAGGACTCTCCAGATGTTATCACTGGTATGCTTCGTGTCTTTCATTTCAATCTGTATGTGTTGATAGACCCCGATTTGAGTTTCTCTTATATGACATCTCTGGTTGCTGTAAATTTTGAGATGGTCCCTGAACAGATTATTGAGCCTATTCTAGTTTCTAGCCCGGTAGGAGAATCTGTTATTACTAAGAGAGTGTATAAGAAGTGTCCTATCACTGTCCTTCATCGGGTTATATGTGCTGATTTAATTGAGCTAGATATGGTTGATTTTGACATCATTCTAGGTATAGATTGGCTTCACTCGTGCTATGCATCTATAAATTGTCATACCCGAGTGGTCAAGTTTCAGTTTCCTGAGGAGCCCGTTTTTGAGTGGTCCGGGAGTTCTGTAACTCTGAAGAGCTATTTCATATCCTACCTCAAAGCTAGGAAGTTGATTTCTAAGGGTTGCATCTATCACCTAGTTCAAGTTAAAGACCTCAAGTCTGAGACTCTGACTATTCAGTTAGTTAGCATTATTAATAAGTTTCTTGATGTTTTCCTGGAAGATCTTCCTGGGGTCCCACCTGATAGAGAAATAGAATTTAGGATTGATATCCTTCCCGCCACTCAGCCTATTTCTATTCCTCCATACCGTATGGCTCCCACAGAACTTAAAGAGTTGAAGGAGCAACTCAAAAATCTCTTAGACAGGCTTTATCAGACCTAGTATTTCCCTGTGGGGTGCACCTGTTCTATTCGTGTGTAAGAAAGATGGTATATTGCGTATGTGCATTGACTATCATCAACTCAACAAGGTAACTATCAATAATAAGTACCCTCTTTCTAGAATCAATGATTTATTTGATCAGCTACAGGGTGCATGTTATTTCTCAAAGATAGACCTTAGATTCGACTATCATCAGCTTAAAGTGAGAGAGTGTGATATTCCAAAGACAACCTTCCAAAGCCGTTATGGTCACTTTAGGTTTCTTGTCATGTCCTTTGGGTCAACCAATGCTCCAGCAGCCTTCATGGACCTCATGAATCGAGTGTTCAAGCAATATCTTGATATGTTTGTCATTGTATTCATAGATGATATTCTTGTGTATTCCCAAAGAGAGGATGATCGTGCCGACCATCTTAGAATTGTCTTGCAAACTCTTAGAGATCATCAATTATTTTCTAAATTTAGCAAGTGTGAATTTTGGCTAAGGTCAGTTGCTTTTCTGGGTCACATTGTTTCTGCCAAAGGTATTGGAGTCGATCCCCAAAACACAGAAGCTGTGAAGAATTGGCCTAAACCTACCTCCCCATTTGACATTAGGAGTTTCTTGGGTCTAGCTAGTTACTATCGTCGTTTTGTTAAGGGATTATCTTCCATTACGCTTCCTATGACCCGGTTGACCCAAAAGAAAGTTAAGTTCCAGTGGACAGATGCCTGTGAGAAGAGTTTTTAGGAGTTGAAGACTCGAGTCACTTCAGCCCTAGTATTAGCTTTACCCGATGGTACTGATAGTTTTGTGGTGTATTGTGATGCTTCTAGAGTTGGTTTGGGTTGTGTATTGATGCAGAGAAGTAAAGTTATAGCTTATGCCTCTAGACAATCAAATCCTCATGAGAAGAATTACCGAACCCATGATCTTGAATTAGCAGCTGTAGTTTTTGCTTTGAAAATTTGGAGACATTATTTGTATGGTGTTCATATTGATAATTTACTGATCACAAAATCCTGCAGTATGTGTTTACTCATAGGGAGTTGAATCTTAGGCAAAGAAGATGGTTAGAGTTGCTAAAAGACTACGATATGAGTGTGTTGTATCACCGGGTAAGGCCACTGTTGCGGCAGATGCTCTTAGTAAGTTGTCTATGGGTAGTGTAGCTCATGTAGAGAATGCTAAGAAAGAATTGGCTCATGATGTGCATCATTTGGCTAGGTTGGGTGTTTGATTGCTTGATTCCGCTGAAGTGAGTATGTTAGTTCAGAGTAGTTCTGAGTCCTCTTTGGTCTCGGAGGTAAAGGAGAAGCAAGACAGGGATCCTAGTTTGGTTAGACTGAAGGAGTCAGTTAAGGACCAAAAGGTAGAGTTTTTCTCCTAAGGGGGAGATGGTGTGTTGAGATTGCAGGGTAGATTGTGTGTTCCCGATGTTGATGATCTAAGGTAGAGAATTATGGCTGAAGCGCATGGCGCGCTATATTCTATTCATCCCGGTGCTACCAAGATGTACCTTAATTTACGAGAAATCTATTGGTGGAATAGTATAAAGAAAGACATAGCAGGATTTGTGGAAAAGTGTTCTACTTGTCAACAGGTTAAGGTTGAGCACCAAAGGCTCGGTGGTGTAATGCAAGAGTTTAGCATTCCTACTTGGAAGTGGGAAGAAGTGAATATGGATTTTGTAATTGGTTTGCCTCCTTCTTATCGTCATCATGATTCAATTTGGGTTGTTGTAGACCGGTTGACTAAATCAACTCGTTTCTTGCCAGTGCATTCATCTTATACAGCTGAGGATTATTCTAGATTGTATATCCATGAGTTATTAAGATTGCATGGAGTTCCTTTGTCTATCATCTCAGATAGGGGTACTCAGTTTTCTTCACAGTTTTAGAGATCTTTTTAGAAGGGTTCCGGTACCCAAGTTCATTTGAGTTCTGATTTTCATCCGCAGACTGATGGTCAGGCTAACAGGACTATTCAGACTTTGGAAGACATGTTGAGGGCATGTGCGCTTGATTTCAAAGGTATTTGGGATGAGCACTTGCCATTGATTGAATTTGCGCATAACAATAGTTTCCATGCTAGTATTAAGATGGCCCTATTCAAAGATTTGTATAGGAGAAGATGTAGATCACCATAGGTTGGTTTGAAGTAGGAGAAACAACTGTGATTGGGCCTGATGTGGTGTTCGAGGCTATGGAAAAAGTTAAGTTAATTCGAGAAAGATTGAAGACCACTCAAAGTCATCAAAAGTCGTATACAGATGTGAGAAGAAAAGATCTTGAGTTTAATGTTAATGATTTGGTGTACTTGAAGGTTTCACCTATGAAAGGGGTAAAGATATTTGGGAAGAAGGGAAAGCTTAGTCCCCATTATGTTGGTCCATTTAGGATTCTAAGCCGTGTTGGGAAAGTAGCATATGAGGTGGAGTTACCCGTGGAGTTGTCTAGCATTCATCCGGTATTCCATCTTCTATGCTTAAGAAGTGTATTGGTGATTCTATTGTGGTTGATTCTTACAAAAGCTTAGATATTCAGGATAGCCTTTCATTCGAGGAGATTTCGGTTGAGATTTTTGATTTTCAGATCCGTAGGCTAAGGAACAAAGAAGTTCCTTTGGTTAAAGTACTTTGGCGAAATCAATCTGTTGAGCGTGCTACTTGGGAAGCCGAAGCTGATATGCGATCCAAGTAACCTCACCTCTTTTCTGTGAGTTCGGAGCGAGCAGAAGGTACCATTCCTTTTTAATTCCGCCCCCTTCTTATTAAAGATTCAGCTGTGTGTCTACTTCCATCACGAATTCGTGTATTTTGTATAGGATCTGAAGGTATAGAGTGAAGTAAGTCCTTTGAGTGAGTCATTCCAGCTATACGTCCTTATTTTTTTCTTATTCTTGTCTTATCTGGCAACATTCGGGGACGAATGTTTCCAAAGGGGAGATATTATAATACCTCGAGAACTCTAACCAATAGTGCCACCATGACTCAAGCTCATGAGAATTAAATTATAGTTCTTTGGTTGTTTTTGGATCAAGGGTGATGTG
This sequence comes from Capsicum annuum, assembly GCF_002878395.1. Classification (NCBI taxonomy): domain Eukaryota; kingdom Viridiplantae; phylum Streptophyta; class Magnoliopsida; order Solanales; family Solanaceae; genus Capsicum; species Capsicum annuum. Next base: position 90,139,398 of record NC_061119.1, on the reverse strand, counting down.
TATTAAGGCCTCAAAGATGTCCTAGCGATTAGGTGAATCAAAACATCCCTTACCGATTGAATTCTTGAGAAGGATTTTGGCATTGTCAACTTCAAATGAGCATATCTCTTGGTACACTAAGAAATTTTGAGCTCATGACCCACCAACAGATAGATAATTGAATTATCTTTCCAACGGTACCAATTTCACCCAAATACAGTATCGGAACGAAAAGTTATGCCTATTTTACTCGAGCGTGTTAGCCTGGAAACGGTGTGACGACATTTTGTGCCGACTTGTCACAAGTCTGACGGCTTGTCACAAAAATTCGTCACCTTAAGCATAAAGTCACAAATTCCAATATTTTGTTATGACATTTTGTGACGACTTGTCACAAGTCTAACGGCTTGTCACAAAATGTCGTCAACCTTAAGCAGAAAGTCATAAATTCCACCCATTTATGACGACATTTTGTGACGACTTTTCACAAGTCCAACGGCTTGTCACAAATGTCTTCTGCTATTTTTTTCAGTAATTAAAGGATATTTTTACAAGGGTATTTTGGTCTTTTTTCATCTTTTGGAGGCCCTTATATATATATGAGAATCCCCATCCAAACCCTAATTTCTTCATTTTCTCATTCAATTCTCTTAAGAAAATATATCTAGGGTTTCATTCAAGAACATTAATCTTCCAAAAATCATCCATAAATCTTCAATATTTCTTTAAGAACTAAGTTCCTCATAGTGTGGGCTTCGAGAATCATTTATTCCAAGTGCGGATAGAGTCTCAAGCACTAAAATTCATCCAATTTCAAAGATTAAGGTATGTGGGGTATTGAACAAGATTAATCCTTTCGTTCTTGTGCCCAAAGCTTTGATTTCTATTATGGATTTATATGATTTTGCAAGTGGGTTTATACCCAAATTACTTCATCATGAGACTGTGAGAATATAAATTGTTCAAGTTTTGTTATACATGATTATTTTATTATTCCCAAGTTATGACTTGATATTTAATATTGTGAATTTCATATTTCTACCATGATTTGGTATTTCAAGTGCTTTCAAGATATGTGTCAAGCTTTAAGCTCCTTATGACAAATTGGATTATTAAGTATATTAATTCATGAGATTGAGTTGTTACAATGAGTCTTGATATTTCCTCAAAATTATTGATGTTATCATGATTTAATGAATTGAAATATTTTGATATTGAGAAAGATTGATTTTATTTGAGTCAAGTTAGGAATCCACAAATTGATTATGATTTGATAAATGAGAAAGAGATTTGATTTGATATTCATGATAGACCCTTATAATGTTTGTGGTGGATTTCCTAACGCGTTCTGAGCTTGTGTTTGGAGTAGTATTTAGCACCGAGCGGGAAATATGGTATTTTCCCCGAAACTACGTGCCACCGTAGAATTGGTATTGATATTTGTGGGCCAGAGGCTGAGTATGAGATTGTGATCACTAAATTGAGGTTGTACTCCCTGGCAAGAGTACGACGCTCCCGCCAATATAGTGTTCTCTCCTTAGGAGAGCAAACCATTGGACTCCATGTAGCTCATATGGTTTATGTTGGTTGTAAGAACCTCCCATGCCATAAGTTGAGTTTCTTGAATTACCGAGTCACTTCGAGTCTTGAGTTGAAGAGTTGAGTTATTTATGATGATTTATGAGGTTTTTATCATATGATTTATTTACTATGAGATCATGAAAAGTATGTTTCAATCTAACTCAAACCAAGTGAGCCATCATTGTACATATGCATATTTTCATGAAATTGATGATGATATTTACGTTGTTGTATGCACCACCACATACTCAGTATATACCAAAATGCTAACCCACATATTTTCCTATGGGCTATATTTTCTCGTAATGTAGGTTCAGGTACTCATCCGCAGCTGCGTTAGTGATATTCGGGTGCCTCACTACGTTTTCTTATTGGTGAGTCCTCATGGTTCAAGGACCATGTATATATTTTTATGTTATCATTTTTTTGTTATGGCTTTCAGTACTGTTGAGTCAGTTGGGGGTTTGTCCCAAAGGCTCCTTGATTTTGATGTATAAAGGCTTTGTCAGACTAGAGGGATGGTATGTACAAACATTCAATATATACTTTGGTTGTATAGTTTATTATTCTCTAGTATCTCTCTTGAACTCGATGTGATATATCTCTTTATTATGCATGACTATTGTTGAATCGAGTTCCTTGAGGTAGTATCTTTCTTTGAGGGTTAGCTTGGGACTACCAATAGCCCTAAGCATCGTGTGACATCTCAGGATGGAAATTTTGGGGTGTTACACATATTTTCTGAGATTGATTTGAGGCTTTGTATGGTAGGACATATCGTTCTCTTGTTAGATGGTTTAAGACTTCAAAGGTTAGAACTTGTGGATCAAATATGCTTCAAGGGTCATTAGATAGAGTCAGGGTGATTTAGGATAGACCGAGAGTGGCTCAGAGTAGGCAGAAAGCCTATGCAGATTGTCGGCTTCGTGCCTTGATATTTGGACTTGGTGATCAAATATTCCTTTGTATATCACCTATAATGGGTGTGATGAGGTTTGAGAGAAAGGGTAAGCTTAGTTTGAGATATGTTGGACCCATTGAGAGTCTCTGTGTTGTTGGTGAGATGGTTTATTAGTTAGCTTTACCTCTGGACTTTGCTACTATTCATTCAGTTTTCTATGTCTTTATGTTACGATAATTTAGACCTGGTCCTTCTCTTGTGCTTGTATGGGACTCAGTCCAGTTGGATGAGTGTTTGACCTTTGTTGAGGAACATGTGCTTAGTTTGGCTAGTGATGTGAGATGATTATACACCAGAGAATTCTAATTGTTATGGTTCAGTGAAGGCACCGCCTAGTGGAGGATGCCACTTGGGAGATTAAGAGCGAGATGCAAGCCCAGTATACTCACCTTTTTGAAACTTTGGGTATATTCTAGTTTTTAACTTTTGGGGATGAAAGTACCTTAGTAGTAGATTTTGTAATGCCCCTTCCAATCATTTTTGTATTTCTGTTTATTTTTGCCATTAGAGCTTTTACATAGCTTCCCCAAGTCATTTATGACTTATTGGAACTGATAGTTTGGTTACTGGGCAGTCTCTTTGGCTTTTAGAGCCAATTCCCTATTCAGAAGTTTTGCCGATTCCAAATGGCCACCGGGTAAAAACTTCAGCAAAGCAATCTCAGATTTGAATTCCAACTGTGCCATTAGCTTCAGAGTATCAAATTTAGGCTAGGTAGACCTTTTGCTTGGGTCCTAATGCACCCGACCTCATTTCAACCTATTGGTTGGAAAGTTAAAAAATTTAAAATTTAGGTATGGGACCCACATTTGGTCGAAATAAAATTGGATGGAAAATCTGACTTTGCCAATGCGTCCAGAACGTCAAAATTAGTGTAGTTACATAGTTCATTTTCATAAATTGAATTCCGAATGAATCTCGAGGCGTCGTTGAAAAACTTAAAAGTTTTCTAAGTAGCTGGTGCTGAGGTATGTCTGATCACTCAAAGGGAATCGCAATCGCCGTTGTGCAATCTACATGTAAGTGGCTGCGATTGCCCTTGCACGATAGCCATATCCCAGGCCTGGTATGGCTATAAAAAGGCCATTTTGGCCAACATTTTGGGCATTTCCACTCATCTTTAAGACCAAGGAGCCCTAAAATGGTGTGCGAATCTTAAATTGATTCTTGGGTACAACTTAAAAGCTAGGTTAAGATATATTTTTGTGCTTAACAACGGATTTGAGGTATGAATCCTTCCATTTCATGTTTAAATTTTTTGAATTCTTGACCAAAGCCTCAAATAGCTCAAGGGCATGTTTTTAGCCCAAATAAGCTTGGTTTTCACCTATTTCTTGAGGGTTATGATTCCCTAGTGGTATATGAATATTGGGTTGGTCTTGAAAATGTGTTTTCTATACGTGAGACCCACTTGGGATTTTCGATGTCATTTTTGGACCCGGAGCACAATGGTGCAATATGGGTATCGATTTTCTCATAATGATATGTACAATGTGTTTTTGATAGCTTGTCATCTTGAAGAAGCTTCTCGAAAGGGAAACATGAAGCTTTAGCGGATTGTTGAGCATTCTTCAGACTTGAGGTAGGATAGGTTTATTCCTTGTTAGATTGAGATATGTCATTATATAATTATGATATCTTGTTAAATTTGGATGGGTTTTAAGTATTGGATTGATTAAATGCAAGACTTGGGATAGTTAGACCATTAAGGCTATGTGAATTGTATAATTGAAAAGCTTGATTTGTTTCTCTTTGACTTAGGTCAAATAGACTTCATTACTCATGTTTAGCATGAGAATGCCTTATAATACTCAATATTAGGTGAAATGATCTAGTTTATCAAACCAAGAGTAAGTTGGGATTAGTTGCTAATACTAGTAAAGGTTGCCTTAGTTCTATTGGACTTAGTAAATGTGCCCGAGTAGAATATCTACCTTAGGGTTTATGGTGGCTTGCTATTCATCTAAGGTTTGATTTAGATACCATAGCCTAGTCCAGGGTAGGAATTGACTTAGAATGCATTTAGGGATTTAGATGTGGGCTTGTTGACCTACCTTAAGATAAGACTTATGATTACTTCTCTTGAAACCTTAAGCTTAGTAATTGACTAGCGATTGCCCTTTTGAGACAATATTGGTGACTCTTAGAAATTCTTAGTTATGAGAAATAGAATTGAGAGTAATGCCCAAGTGATTATGCCTTTGTATGTTTTATTGGCTAAATCTTATGTCAAGCTATTAATTATGTGATTGTGATTAACCATTGTTTTGGCTAATGAATGTGCTATTGAATAAGACCTTAACTATAATATGGCCCAAGCCATATATAATGTAGTTGACCATACTTTGAATAAGATATATTATGTCATGCTTTAGATATTACTTGTATTAGTGATAAACTATCTTTAGGCCAATGATAGGCCAATGAATATGCTACTAATGGGCCATTGTTCATGATATCGCTTATGGTTATGCTCATAGTTTAAAAGACTAGATTATAGGTTGTGTAAGGATAAGTCCTTTATTATACTCTTGAGAAAGCCAATGATTAGGTTAGTGTTTGGGACATTAACTATGCTATTGCCCTTGTTATGATCATGCTTAATAACAACGCTAATAATCATGTTGGAAATCTTTCTTATTCTTGATACTTGAGACAATGATGTTAATGGGGCTAGAAGACATGCTTATTGACTATATGTAAAGATATTCTATAGATTATGCTTGGTCTCATGGTACTTCCTTATTTGATTACTTATGCAAATGCTTTTGACACATTTTATACATATATATATATACCTATTATTCCAATATGGGACAGAGGGAAGATGTTTGTATTAAAGATATAAATCCCTAGGGAAAACCCGATGATAGTTTATATTATTCATGTTACACATACATATATCTACTGATATAGTGTCATTGATAATGAACGATGGATTATTGAGGTATGCTCTTCTTCGTTTCTTCTTTATATATATTCACTTTAGCCCTTGTGGGGCTTGTGTAATACCCCATAATTATCTTGACTCAATCCAGTCCATAGTATATGTACAAGAGGCTTAGAACTTGAAAATTTGGCTAAGTGTTGGAGTCTTAGTTTCATTTATTCCTCTTGACTTAGTTGATTTTGTAAAGTGACCTTCCTAACCTCGAGACGTTAGCTTTTGAGTTAATTCATGTTCAGGGGTATAAGTAGCATGTATCAGGTAAGTTTTGGATTTTTCAAATGAGGTTTAGACCATTTTTGAACCAAGCAGCAGCTCACCGCGATTAGACTGTGTCATGGTAAGTATAACAGTGGAGAAGTCACCACGTCATGGTGAAGGGCAAATCAGGAATTATCTGATATTAGTGAGTCACAGAGATTACACTATGCTGTGGTGGAAATCGTGATGACTAACTTGGTGCATCGTGGTGGAGGATTATCGGCATTCTAATTATGAATTTAAATTCCCAGGGGAATTTTAGTCTTTCCATGACCTATATCGTGAAAACACAAGATTTAACAACTGAAGGGGCATATTTTTCCCACATTCTCCAATTTCATTCAATAAGAAACCCTAAGCTCTCCTGTTGTTCATCAAGTTCAACCATTAATTCTTCAAGAAAGCTCAAGAATTTAAGCTTCTCCCCCCAATAAAGATCAATAACTACAATTCTATTGTAAGATTAAAATATTAAGGTATGTTAAATGTTCATCCATGGTGTCCAAGAATCAGTTTTCAAGTTTAAAGATTTGATCTTTACATGTATTTATAAATTATATCCATGAATTTTGACTTTATATCATGTTTACATGTGTTTTTCGTTGGAATTAGTTCTTGCTATGTTTGAGGGATGACAATTTCATGTTAATTCCTTAACCCATGATTGTTGTATTAAAATTATGCTACTATCACATGTTTTAACCATCACCATGCTTTAATTCAGTAACTCCCATGTGTTTGATGAAATGCCTCATAGATGAATTTTGAGAAATGACTATTTATGATGTCTTCCAAGTTGTATTATGGTTTCAAATGCTCTCATGTGTTTTTATTGATATTGATATCGAGTTCTGGAGGTAATGAATACCCAAAAATATAGCTGTTGACTTAGTTTAAGTATTGTAAAAATGGTTTCATATACATATTAGAGAATTAATAGATTAGTCAGTATATTATGTCAGTATGTTCAGTTCAGTTCAATTCAATAATTAGAGTCAATTCAGTTGGGAGTAGGATTTAGCATCGAGCGAACCGAGGGATGGGGCATCACCTACTAGTTGAGGGTGTAATCTTTAGTAGATTTCTCTACGTTCCAGAGCTATGTAGCCAGTGTAGGTTGATATGTTAACTTGCCAGTTGAGGGTTGACACATATCTCATTAGGGCCCTGCCAGTTAAGGGTGACTCTTAGTTCTTTGGGACAACACTTTAGTGGATCCATAGAGCCTGTGTTAGTACCCATTGCACGTACTGACACCCTTCCAACTAGGGTCACAGGAATGTTGGTTAGAGATAGCTCCCACAGTTTCAGTCCAGTACTTAGCTTTGGAGTTGCTTGACCATGGCATACAGTCACTGGTTGTACAGTATCGGTATTTGATTATTTCAGTTTACAAATTATGCCAATATCATGTCATATGCTTGGTCATGCATTCTCAGATTTTATAACTTTCATGTATGCTATACATCAGTTATCTCATGCCATACTTACAGTCAGTTATTATTCATACACATGAGCCCATGCATATCGGCCTAACCCCATTTAACATACTAGTATATTCAAAGTACTGACCGCATTCTAATTTTCTTGCGCTATGATGTCTCATATCATTGGTTGGGACGCTTAGGTTCCTGACTGCAACTACACCTCCCAGCACACTAGCAATAATAGTAGTGGTGAGTCCTGATGATTTGAGGATTGTTTATGTTTTTTTTAGTTCAGTTCAGTGGTCAGTCGGAGTTAGTAGGGGATATACCATCAACTCCACAGTCAGTCAGTTAGATGCTTTCAGATACTTTCAGTTAGTCATTCAGTTATCAGTTGTTATTGATTGTCTTATAGTGTTGTTTTCAGATAGATATTTTCAGTATTTCAATTTGGTATTGTTTTTGTATTTAAAAACTTATGGCATTTTCAGTTAAATTCCACATATATTCTCTATTATTTTATTCAGTGCTCACAACAGGCACCAGCATGGGTTAGCTTGTGGTCCTTCGGGGCTTTAGGCACTGTGTGGCATCTAGGGTATACTCTTGGGGTGTTGCAAACTTTGTCTCAGAGCCTAACAATTTAAAGTATTCTAGGGAGTCTGAAAATTGTGTTGATAAGAGTCTTGTGCATGGGTGTGAAGCGCGCCATACTTATGGACAAGAGGCTATAAGACATTTTAGGAAAAGTTTTTCTTCTTTTAGTGTTCATATTGTGCGATTGAGCATGAGCTCAATTGAAACTCTCTATCTAACTCAATTTCCTCTTTGTTTACAGAACATGCCTCCCAGAAAGACTAATAGAAGGATAAATGGGAATCAGCCCGCACCACTACTTGTTTAGGAAGATCCCCTAAATAAGCCTGTATCACATACTGAATTCATGGTGGTATTCACTACCTTAGCTCACTCAGTAGCAGCCCAAAATAATTAGTCTACTACCGTCCTAGCCATTTCAGTGGCTAATACTACTGCAGGTAGGATTCGGGACTTTACCCGAATGAACCCTCCTCTAGTTTTGGGATCTAAGTCTAATGAGGATCCACAGGAATTCCTCGACATAGTTTAGAAGGAAACTGATATTATGGGTGTGACTTCTAGTGAGAGTGTAGAGTTGGTTGCTATAAGACCCAGCATTTTTGAGCTAGAAATTGAACCGTCATTCCAATGTGCGTAAGCTTTAATTCCATGGTTTATGCTTAGATTCATATGTCATTATCTTTTTCCTAGTAGATGAAGTGGTCATGAGGTGAAAATGTTCATAGAAATGGTCTAAAGGAAAGTTGAGCTAAGAACCTTTCATTCATCCAAAATTTGATAGTTGATTCTACAAGGGTCTACTTTGAACTTGGATAACTCTTGATACACATAGATTTTTTAGTTCAAGACCCACCAAATTGTAGATAATTAAATAAAATTTCCAATGATACCAATTTTGCCAAAATTCGATAATCGAACGAAAAGTTATGGCTTTTTTCGTGTGAGGTAGTAAGCCAACGCGAACATGATGCATCACGTCGACATGAAACTAGACACGGATATAAGGCTGTTTTATGCATTATTTTAGTTTCTAGTGGGTCTAGGGGCACCGTGGTCATTTCCCCTCACCCAAAATCCTTCTACAACATAGAATTTTAGCCCCAAGAAGCCAAAATTGTTTATTTTACTCTAATCCTCTCAAAATCCAAACCCTAATCCTTTTTTCCAAGATCAAGAATCAAGATCTTAAATTTAAGATTTCAAGAAACGGATCAAGATTCGGGTTCTGCTCTTTATCCTAAATAATCTAAGGTACGTGGGGTTTATCCTAAAACTACATGAGCATGTTGAAACACTTGAATATGATTTAAAGATTATCAAGCACGAAATTACAAATGGGTTTTGGAATCCATGTTTTAATTATGTATCATGAATGTTTTAATGATGTTGTTTTTTGGCCTTTAGGTCTTTTCCCCTTAAATTGATTTACATATATATGTATAACAACAACAACAAACCCAGTGTATTCCCACCTAGTGGGGTCTGGGGGAGGGGGTAAGATGTACGCAGTCCATACCTCTACCTCTGATGAAGTAGAAAGGCTGTTTCCGAAAGACCCCCGGCTCAAGGCACGAGATACCACACAAACACATAGTAAAGCACAAAAGCAGATTACATAACATAAATACGGCACCCATAAGTATTATAAAACATAGGAAAGCAGAGGAAAACACACAGATTTGTAATAAAACATGGAACGCGGAACACGGAATCATAACAGGAATATGCATGAAAAATTGAGATTGAAGATTGTTTGAGAGCACAAATTATGAAATCCCTCTCTTGTGGTGAATTTAAGTTTATGATCTTGTCAGGAATGATTTGAAATGCATATTTTATGGTTTGAAAGTTGTTTTCTTAATACCATTATATTTGAACATAATTTAGAGATGACGAGAGAGAGTTTTGTTTATATAACTACATCCTTGTTTTAAAGAGAAATAATTGTATGTGATTGAGAACTTTGACATGACCACCTTGTGCATTTGACATATTGAAAAAGAGAGTTTCTTGCATGTGTTTACATGAATTTTAAGAAAGAGTTTTTTGAATTGATTTATTGATATGGTGGTCCCAACTATTATGTTTTGAAAATAGAGATTATAATATGCTATTAATGTCCCAGAGAATGTGACTTGCAAGTCAATGGTATGATGATACCATATACATGTATGCAATAACAGAGCTAGAGTTTTTCAGAGTTTGATTTCAGAGAATGAAATGTTTTAAAGAGTTAAAAATAGGCTTAAAGAAGGTTAGGTGGTTACCCAAAGAAGGTTTGAGTTCAAGTAACTCTTAGCCTAAAATCATATTTTGCCGATACGGGTATATTATTATTGTACCTGGCGATGGCCCTGTGGCGTAATAGAGATAGAGACTCCGACCCTTGAAGCAAACTTGGGTTGGGGGCTTGGTTGCTGTGTTAATAGTAGATTCTATTTAGCCCACGGAATTTCAGAGTTGTAGGTTATACCACCTAGCGCAGAAGTAAAATAATGAGTGTCACAGAGTTCAGGTGATTTTATAGAGTCTTTTAAATATGACCATGTGATTCTTACTATATGATATATTTATGAACAATTTTAAATTGCTATCATATATTTTGAATTAAAAAATTATTACTTTAGATTTGCTTTGTGTACCAGTACAACTGTATTGACCCCCTATCATCCAAGGTCTGAGGCTCAGTCTAGAGGTCCTGCTAATCCATAGACCTTTCAGACAGAAACAAAGTTTGCAGTGGTGAGCTTTCTTTATTTCGGAAGGCATATATATTTTTAGAAATATTTTTTTTACTTTGGTTTTGGTCCACTGGGGGCCTTGTTCCAGGTTTTAGACAGTTATTAATATCATGTGTAGTAGAAATTTTGCAGACCAAGAAAGATTTTGTTTAAATATTGATAAACCTATTTCTGCATTGTTGAAAAAATTTCAGCGTATGACCATGATTTCGTATTATTTTGTATTTTTGTAAATTTCCTTATACTATATGAATTTTGTACATGATTATCAAATTTATAAGGGCGCTCGGGCCTCCATGGTTCGGGATGCTTGTTACAGCCAGGGCCCCATCTCGGATTATGACAAACTTAGTATTAGAGTACGGTTCATGGTCCCATGGTGTCTGCAAAATTGTGTCTAGTAAAGTCTTGCTTATTGGTGTGTTGTGCACCACACCTATAATTAGAATTCTATTTAGGAGTTGTTTTCCATTCTTTCATACTCCAGTTTGTGCTATCGAGTCATCCATAAGAAAGTTACCCAAGTTCATTCCTCATTCTAAATTCATGGGTCATGTCTTATTATCGAGGCGATAGAAGTCTAAGAGTCTAGCTCCCCCAGCGATGTGGTTCTCTTTGATTGAGTTATCTAGAAAAGTTACGATATAACACAAGGACTTGAGAGGAGTCCAGTAGTGCTTCAAGTTGTATTGATTTAGGTGTATACCTTTATCTTGATGAAATTGTGTTTTCCCAGCCTGAGGTACGAAGTGTATTTAGTCTTCTTTAATAAAAGATTCTTGTTGGGGGTGTGATGTTTAAGGATAGTTATGTGTAGCAGAATATTGGAACTGTATTTCCACCTGAGTAGTAGCATATGTTAAAGTGTCATGACCTATTGGTAGTTAGATGGTCTAAAAGTTGGTGACATGAAGTCACAAGGTTAGTAGTCAGAGCGAGGGTGATATTTTCGTAAATAAATAATTTTAGTTGTATAATCATGGATTGAGGAGTGGTTTGCCATTGTATAGTGATAGACTTATGTGGTAGTAATATTTGTAGATCGTATGATTATTATTTATTCAAAATAGAGAAAGAGCTCAAAGTGGATAGTTATGGTGGTTGTAGAAATCATTCATAGGCTATGAATGGAAAGGGGTAGGTTAGTCAATAATTTATGGGTAGAGACTCGTTGGTGTTTGTGGAAATTGGTGATAGTGAGAATGGATACTTAGGTAAGTAAGTATGATATAAGGAAATGGAATATGTAGATAAGATCGTAATGGGTATGTTATAAGAGTGAGACTAACCGTCCCCATTATATGACTTTGCCCCCTTGATTGTATTTTCCTTGGTAGTTGTAAGTTAGTACTAAACGTGAGAAGATGTGTGGTAGATTCTAAGGTATGGTAATAATGCTGTGGAGAGGATGAACTGGTGGGTGATAGTTAAATTACATGGCATAGTTGGGTTGATTCCCCAATTTGATGGATTAGTGTAGTTTTTGGCATGCTTTATTGGTGATACATGATTGACGTAGATTATAGGCTTGAACGTTAGATGTAAAGTGTGATGGTAAGAGTAGTAGCTTAAGATTAATGATGCATATTTTGTTGGGATTAATTAACAGTCTTGATGTGATGTGTGAAATGGACTAGGTTGATATTTATGAAAAGTTTAAGTGGAAATCGTGAGGTATATGTGTACATGAGGACTGGTGTTAAAATAGTGAATTGTGGTTGAATCGTTAAGTGGATATGAACGCCAGTATATAGGAATAAGATGAACTCAGGTAGCAGGTTGTTGAATAAATTTTTATGTGAATAAGTATTTTATGTACCAAGATTTATTTCTTGAATCGTGTAATATGGAGATGTGAGAAGTTATTATATGATTCTCGTTAGAGTTAAATTGAGGAGATATAGATAAGCAATGTGCACCTTTGATATAGTGTTTATAGATTTTGTTAAGTTTTTGGTTATGTGATTACAGGTGTAATGATAGTATCCTAAGGAAATTGAAGATAGAGCATTAAGTTTTTAGAAGAGTGGGTGTTTATACCCATGAAAATGTTAGTTGTAAGTTGATGACTTTGGGAGCTAGAAGATATTGCGGTTGGTGTTCCCAGCAGGGGATGTCCTTGAAATAATTTAGAGTCTTTGTATTAGAGATTAATGAGAGGAGTATTGTTCATGGGTATTTTGATATCCCTTTTTGTGATAGGGAGTGTGGATGTGTGCGCTCATGAGAGTGGGAGTTGTAGAGTGATGGATGTAGAGGCTAGCGAAAGCTAAGAGTAACATATACAGAGAAGTAAGGCCTTCAAGGTACAATTCTTTAGGGAGAGTTTAGAGTTTAAGTATGCAGTGATGTCTCTTTTATGTTGAGAGTTGTGGCTATAGATTTAATAAGGGGATATGTCTGTAAGTCTAGGGTTGTAACTTTTGTCTAAGGGGAAAATGGTGAATTATGGTAGTTCCCAAATGTTTTCAGAATGGCAAGTTGTGCGGAGAAATCATGATAAACCTATTTTTACTCAAGCATAATTCCCCTACTCCAATTTGGGAGAGTATCCTACTAATGTATTATATGATTTGTTCAAGTCATGCCTTTTCCTACGGTTCGAGTACTCTATGGACTTATGTTTATGATTTGACCTCCAAACTAGAAGCAATTGTGTCTCTCAGTAATTCAGTCTTTCACGTATTTAAGCCATATGTTATGTTGTTCGTGATCCATAAAAATCTATATCTCTCAACATGCTTGGTTCTAAGAGAATATGTTTCTATATGTCACCAATTCATCTTATGTCGAGTTTAGACCAAGTGATAAGTTTTATGCAACCTCATGGAAAAATCTCAGTTCCTTAAGCGAGGAGAAATCGCTTCAAGAAGAAATCTTTGTCTTAGTTGTAATGTAACACCCTGTAGCGTTCTCGACTCAATACTACTCTTGGTTGCATATGTGGAGAGCTGTCAACCTGAAAAATTTTCTGATTGTTAAAAGACTTAGTCATATTTATGAGCTTGTAACTCTCATCATTTTTCAAATTGATCTTTTCGACCCTGAGAAGTAGATTTTTGAGTTGATTTATGTTCAGGAGTGTAAAGGGGTTGTTCTGGGAAATTTCCAGATTTTTTGGATTCCATTTGAGATGCGTTTGAGTGAGCAAACCAGTGGATCAACACGATATTGATCACCGCATCGGTAATTGGATTGGCCAAACCAGTGTCTTGACGCGATCTTGATCCATCACATCGCCAATCGCGTTGGGTGCCTAGTTCATCTTACTGTTTTTTCGAGTCTAGAAGGGTAATTTAGTCTCGTTCTCTCATGTTGCCTTGATATATGCACCAATGTTTCTCACTGTGCTCTGCCCTAAGAATTCATGCTGTATTGTGTCTTCCGAATGACTCTCTACTTATGATCCATACACTTGATATATGGAGCACTCGTGGTTATTTTATCGTATCTTCATTTTATGGCCTTCCTTAAGTAGAGTAATAAGTATAAATTATGGTCTAATAGTGTTACTTCCATTTATGATAGTTATGCTCAGGTCCCTTAATGACCCTCCGTATGATAGTATAATGGTGGTTGTAGAGGCATGGTGATGTGATAGGTAGAGGAGTAGATGTTCTTAAAGGTTAAAACATAGAATTTTAGCCCCAAAAATCCAAAATTGCTTATTTTACTCTAATCCTCTCAAAATCCAAACCCTAATCCTTTTCCTCAAGATCAAGAATCAAGATCTTAAATTCAAGATTTCAAGAAACGGATTAAGATCTGGGTTTCGCTCTTTCTCCTAAATAATCTAAGGTATGTGGGGTTTATCCTAAAACTACATAGGCTTGTTGAAACACTTGAATATGATTTAAAGATTATCAAGCATGAAATTACAAAGGGGTTTTGGAATCCATGTTTTAATAATGCATCATGAATGTTTTAATGACATTGTTGTTTTCGCCTTTTGGTATTTTCCCCTTAAATTTATTTATACGTATATGTATAAGCATGAAAAATTCAGATTGAAGATTGTTTAAGAGCACTAATTATAAAATCTCTCTCTTGTGATGAATTTAAGTTTATATCTTGTTAGGAATGATTTGAAATGCATGTTTATGGTTTGAAAGTGGTTTTGTTAATATCATAGTATTTGAACATGATTTTGAGATGACGAGAGGGAGTTTTCTTTATATAACTACATACTTGTTTTAAAGAGAAAGAATTGCATATGATTGAGAACTTTGACATGACCACCTTGTGTATTTGAAATGTTGAAAAAGAGAGTTTCTTGCATGTGTTTACATGATTTTTAAGAAAGAGTTCTTTGAATTAATTTATTGATATGGAGGTCCCAAACTTTATGTTTTAAAAATAGAGATTATATTATGCTATTAATGGCTCAGAGAATGTGACTGGAAAGCCAATGGTATGACGATACATATACATGTATGCTATAACTGAGCTAGAGTTTTTCAGAGTTTGATTTCAGGGAATGAAATGTTTTGAAGAGTTAAAAAATGAAATGTTTTAAAGAGTTAAAAATAAACTTAAAGAGGGTTAGCTTTACAAATATAATTGTAGATAATTGAATTAGCTTTCCAACGATACCAATTTCGCCAAAATTCGATAACCGAGCAAAAAGTTATGGCTTTTTTCGTGTGAGGCAGTAAGCCGATGCGATCATGACGCGTCACGTCGACACGAAACTAGATATAAGGCTATTTTACACATTATTTTAGTTTCTAGTGGGTCTAGGGGCACCGTGGTCATTTCCCCTCACCCAAAATCCTTCTATAACATAGAATTTTAGCCCTAAGAAGCCAAAATTGCTTATTTTATTCTAATCCTCTCAAAATCCAAACCCTAATCCTTTTTCCCAAGATCAAGAATCAAGATCTTAAATTCAAGATTTCAAGAAACAGATCAAGATCTAGGTTCTACTCTTTTTCCTAAATAATCTAGGGTAAGTGAGGTTTATCCTAAAACTGCATGAGCTTGTTGAAATACTTGAATATGATTTAAAGATTATCAAGCACGAAATAACAAATGAGTTTTGGAATCCATGTTTTAATTATGCATCATGAATGTTTTAATGACATTGTTGTTTTGTCCTTTAAGTCTTTTCCCCTTAAATTGATTTATATGTATATGTATATGTATGAAAATTGAGATTGAAGATTGTTTGAGACCACAAATTATGAAATCCCTCTCTTGTGATGACTTTAAGTTTATGATCTTGTCAGGAATGATTTGAAATGGATGTTTTATGGTTTGAAAGTGGTTTTCTTAATATTATAGTATTTGAACATGATTTAGAGATAACGAGAGAGATTTCTTTATATAACTACATCCTTGTTTAAAAGAGAAAGAATTGCATGTGTTTGAGAACTTTGACATGACCACCTTGCATATTTGAAATATTGGAAAAAAAGAGTTTCTTTCATGTGTTTATATGAGTTTTAAGAAAGGGTTCTTTGAATTGATTTATTGATATGATGGTCCCAAATATTATGTTTTGAAAATAGAGATTATAATATGCTATTAATGGCCGAGAGAATGTGACTTGCAAGTTAATGGTATGACGATACCATATACATGTATGCCATAATAGAGCTAGAGTTTTTCAAAGTTTGATTCAGAGAATGAAATGTTTTAAAGATTTGAAAATGGGCTTTAAGAGGGTTAGGTGGTTACCCGAATAAGGTTTGAGTTTAAGTAACTCTTAGCCTAAAATCATATTTTGCCGATACGGGTATATTATTATTGTACGCTGGAGATGGCCCTGTGGCGTAGTAAAGACAGAGACTTCGACCCTTGCGAAAAACTTGGGTTGGGGGCTTGGTTGCTGTGTTAATAGTAGATTCCATTTAGCCCATGGAATTTCAGAGTTTTAGGTTATACCACCTAGCGCAGAAGTAAAATAATGAGTGTCACAGAGTTCAGATGATTTTGTAGAGTCTTTTAAATATGCCTATGTGATTCTTACCATATGATATATTTATGAAATAATTTTAAATTTCTCTCATATATTTTGAATTAAAATATTATTACTTTGGATTTGCTCTGCGTACCAGTACAACTGTATTGACCCTCTATCCAGGGTCTGAGGCTTAGTCTAGAGGTCCTGCTAATCCATAGACCTTTTAGACAGAAGCAAAGTTTGCGGTGGTGAGCCTTCTTTATTCTGGAAGGCATATCTCTTTTTAGACATATTTTTTTTACTTTGGTTTTGGTCCACTGGGGGCCTTGTCCCAGGTTTCAGACAGTTATTGATGTCATGTGTAGTAGAAATTTCACATACTGGGAAAGATGTTGTTTAAATGTTGATAAACCTATTTCCGCATTGTTGAATAGATTTTAGAGTATGACCATGATTCTGTATTGTTTTGTATTTCTGCAAATTTTTTTATACTATATGAATACTGTGCATGATTACCAGATTTAGAAGAGCGCTGTGGCCTCTATGGTTCGGGATGCTCATTACGGCCAGGGCCCTGGATTGGGTCGTGACAGTTGCTTACCAATTGCAGGATATTGCTTAGCCCTAGTATAAGTAGTGGAAGAGACATTGAGGTGCAGATGCAAGACCTGTTGAATGGGAAGAGTTTGCTATAACTTTTCTAGATAGCTTCTTTCCCTTAGAGTTAAGTAAAGCTAAGGTGATGGATTTTATTAAGCTGAGGTAGGGAAACATGAGTGTGAAGAAGTATTCTCTTTAGTTTGCACGGCTATACAGGTATGCTCTTAATTTTGTTTCTGATGACAGGTCTAGGATTAGTAAGTTTGTCTCTGGTGTATCTGATAGTGTGGTTAAGGAGTGTAGGAACATGATGTTTATTTAGGAGATAGATTTGTCTAGGTTGATGGTCTATGCTGAACAGATTGAGGAGTAGAGGTGTATGGAAAGAGAAAGGGAGAATAAGAGAGACAGAACAAGTAGTTTAAGTTTTGCTCAGCTGAGGTCGGAGGGAGATAACCGTCCTCGATTCTATTAGAAATCTTCAGCCCCAGTTCCATCTTTAGCTAGTGCGCCAAAATCAAAGCCTAGAAACTATAATTGGGATAGGGCATCAGTCCTTAAACCCCAGGAAAGTGTGAACAATGGTCGCAGTAATCCTCTTTGCCAGGAATGCGATATGAACCATCAAGGTGTGTGTAGAGCTGGCTATGATATATGTTTTGGGTGTGGCAAGCTAGGCCATAGGATCAGGTATTGCCCACAGAGTGGTCAATAGGGTCAGTCCAGTCATCCCCCAGTTCTATCCGGTCGCCCGACTCAGCAGGATGTCGCTTCCAGTGCCACCAGTCGTCAGAGCCTAAACATATTATATGCACTTCAATCTCGGCAGGATCAGAAAAATTATCTCTATGTGATTACTGGTACGTTACAGGAATTTCATTTACATGATTATGCTTTATTAGACCTTGGATCTTCTCGTTCTCTTGTAACTCCCTATACAGCTGTTAATTTTGGCGTCAGTCCAAAGACTTTAGTAAAACCCTTCTAAGTGTCCACCCCAGTAGGTGTCTCTTTATTGCCAGACAGGTATACAGGAATTGTCTGGTCACAATATCCCAGAAAGTCACTTTAGTTAATCTCGTGAAGTTAGAGATGACTGATTTTGATATCATTCTCGGTATGGATTAGCTCCACTCATGTTATGCTTCAGTTGATTCTTGAAAAAAATTTGTTCATTTTCAATTTCCAAATGAACTAGTCCCTGAATGGAAGGATGATACTTCAGCATTTAGGGGTCCACTTGTTTCTTACCTTAGAGTGAGAAAAATGATAGCCAAGGGGCGAGTCTACGATCTTGTTCGAGTTAAAGACTCTAGTTTAGAGAATCCAAATCTTGAGTCAGTTTCAATAGTAAGGGAATTTCCAGATGTATTCCTTGAAGATCTTCCTGGAGTTCCCCCCGAAAGGGAAATTGACTTCTGAATAAACCTAGTTTTAGATACCTAGCCTAGCTCTATTCTGCCATATAGAATTGCTCCGGCAGAACTTAAAGAGTTGAAAGAACAATTTAAAGAACTTTTAGATAATGGGTTCACTAGGACTAGTGTTTCCCCATGGGGTGCTCCAGTCCTTTTTGTGCAAAAGAAAAATGGTTTTCTCAGAATGTGCATCGATTAACATCAATTGAACAAAGTCACCATTAAGAATAAGTATCCACTCCCTAGAATCAATGACTTGTTTGACCAACTTCAGGATGTCAGTTACTTCTCTAAGATAGACCTAAGATCCATCTATCATCAGCTCAAAGTCAGAGAATGTGACATTCCGAAAATAGCTTTTAGAACTCGTTATGGTCACTTTGAATTTTTAGTCATGTCTTTTGGTCTTACCAATGCCCCAAAAACTTTCATGGAATTGATGAACTGAGAGTTCAAACAGTACTTGGACATGTTCATCATAGTCTTTATAGATGATATCCTTGTCTATTCTCGTACTAAAAACAATCATGCAGACTATCTCAGAATCGTATTAGAGACTCTTAGAGCCCATCAGTTGTTTGCTAAATTCAATAAGTGAGAATTTTGGCTAAGATCAGTAGCTTTCCTTTGTCATATTATTTTCGATGATGGCATTAAAGTTGACCCTCAAAAGACCAAAGCAGTGACGAACTGGCCCAGACCAATTTCTCTGTCAGATATCAAGAGTTTCTTGGGTTTGCTGGCTATTACAGATGGTTTGCTGAAGGGTTTTCATCCATTGCATCCCTCATATACAGATTGACTTAGAAGAGAGTCATATTTCAGTGGTCAGATTCTTGTAAGAAGAGTTGTCAGGAGTTGATGACTCGTCTCACCTCAGCTCCGATTTTGACATTGCCTGATGGTACAAATGGGTTGGTTATTTGCTGTGATACTTCCAAAGTTGGTTTAGGTTGTATTTTGATACAGAGAGGTAAGGTCATAGATTATGACTCTAGACTGCTTAAGCCCTATGAAAAAAATTACCCCACCTATGATCTTGATTTAGCGGCTGCGGTCTTTGCTTTGAAAATTTGGAGGCATTATCTGTATGGGGTGCATGTTGATGTGTTCATGGATCACAAGAGTTTGCAGTATGTGTTTTCACAGAGAGAGTTGAATCTTCATCAGAGAAGGTGGCTAGAATTATTGAAAGATTATGATATAGGCATTATGTATCATTCGAGCAAGGCCAATTTAGTGGCGGATGCCCTTAGGAGATTATCCATGGGTAGTGTGGCTCATGTTAAGAGTTATAAGAAGAAGTTATTTCAGAAAATTCACAACTTACTAGATTAGGTATTCGGTTGGTTGACTCAGCTGAGGCTAGTGTATGGGTACAGAATAGTTCAAAATATTCTTTAGTCGTTGAAGTAAAATAAAACTAAGACAGGGACCCCACTCTAGTTAGGTTGAAAAAGTAAGTCAGAGATAAGAAAGTAGAGGTTTCTTCTAAGAGAGAGATGGTGTGTTGTGTTGCCAGGGTAGACTATGTGTGCTTTGTGTAGATGAGTTGAGAAAGAAAATTCTTGTAAAATGTGTCATGATTTGTGGGAGACCTATTGGTGAAGCGGCATAAGAAGGGATATTGCAGAATTTATAGCTAAGCGCTCTATTTGTCAGCAGGTTAAAATTGAGCACCAAAATCCTAGTGGTTGTATGCAGGAGTTCAGTATTTCCACTTGGAAGTGGTAAGAGGTAAACATGGACTTTGTTATGGGTTTGCCTCGTACTCATCGTCACCATGATTCAATTTGAGTTATTGTGGACAAGATGACCAAATTAACCCATTTCTTACCAGTCCATACTTCTTGTTCAGCCATGGACTATGCCAAGCTCTATATTAGAGAATTGGTTAGGTTGCATGGAGTACCGTTGTCCACCATCTCATTTTTGAAAAGTTTTTTAGAAGGGTGTTGGTACCTATGTTCATCTCAGTACAGCCTTTCACCCTCAAACAGATGGTCAGGAAGAGAGTACCATTTAGACCTTAAGGATATGTTGAGATGTTGTGTTATAAACTTTAAGGGTAGTTGGGATGATCACTTGCCTTTGATTGAGTTTGCCTACCATAACAACTATCATTCTAGTATCCAGATGGCTCCGTGTAAGGCTTTATATGGGAGGAGATGTAGATCTCCTATTGGTTTGTTTGAGGTAGGTGAGACTGCGTTGATAGGGCTAGATTTAGTGTTCAATGCTTTGGAGAAAGTTCAGTTGATCAGGGAGAAGCTTAAGACAACTTAGAGCCGACAGAAATCTTATGCAGATGTGAGGAGAAAGGATCTCGAATTTGATATTGATGATTTTGTATATTTGAAAATCTCCCCCATGAAGGGAGTGAAGAGATTTGAAAAAAAGGGGAAGTTCAGTCCCCGATATGTAGGTTTATTTAGGATCATGAGCTTTTTGGAAAAGTAGCGTATAATATTGAGTTGCCTGCAGCTTTGGCATCAGTTCATCCAGTGTTCCATGTTTCTTTATTAAAGAAGTGTATCGGTGATCCAACAATCTTTGTTCCTTTAGTGGGCTTAGATATTCAGAACATCCTTTCTTTTGAAGAACTCCCAGTGGAAACCTTAGATCGCCAGATTCGCGGACTAAGGAACAAAGAAGTTCGTTTGGTCAAAGTTCTTTGGAGAAATCAGTCCGTTGAGGGAGCCACTTGGGAAGCAGAAGTAGACATACGTACCAAGTACCCTCACCTTTTCACAACAAACTTAGATCAAAATAATAGTTTTTCCTTAGAGTTCCTCTTTTCCATTATTAGTTCTAGCCATATAATCATGTTCATGTCATTGCATGCATTCACGAAATAGTTTAGTCAGTCACTATATTTCAGACTCAGTCATGTAATCATGTTTCAATTATGCATGTTCAGTATGTAATCTTAGTACCTCTGTATTGTCAGCTTAATCAATCTCATTTGAGGATGAATGTTTACAAGGGGGAGATATTGTAATACCCCATTATTATCTTGACTTAATTCAGTCCATAATACATGTACAAGAGGCTTAGAACCTGAAAATTTTGCTAAGTGTTGTAGGCTTCGATTTAGTATTTTAAGAATGGTTTCATAAAAATATTAGAGCATTATCAGTTCAGTCAATATAGTATGTCAGTAAGCTCAGTTCAGTTCAATAATTAGAGTCAGTTCAGTTGGGAGTAAGATTTAGCACCGAGCGAACCAAGGGATGGGGGCTCATCTGCCAATTCAGGGTGTGATATTTAGTAGAAGTCCCTGCGTTCCAGATCTACATAGCCAATGTAGGTTGAGATATTGACTTGCTAGTTCAGGGTTGACTCATATCTCATTAGGGCTCTGCCAGTTGAGGGTGACCCTTAGTCCGTCGGGACAACACTTTAGTAGATCCACATAGCCAGTGTTAGTCCCATGGCACAGTATCTACACCCTTCCAACTGGGGTCACTGGTCGGACCCCAATTAACTTATTTTGGGGCATGTCGGTTAGATGATAGCTCCAACAGTTTTAGTCTAGTACTTAGTTTCAGGATTGCTTGACTATTGCAGACAGTCGCTAGTTGTATAGTATCAGTTTTTCAATATTTCAATTTATAGATTACCCCAGTATTATGTCATATTCTTGCTCATTGATGCTCAGATTTTATAGCTTTTATGCATGCTATACATCAATTATCTCATGCCATACTTACAGTCAGTTATTATTCATGCACATGAGCCCATTCATATTTGCCTAGCCCCATTTAGCATACCAGTACATTCTAAGTACTGACCGTATACTCATTTTCTTATGCTATGATGTCTCATATAATAGGTTCAGACACTCAATTTCCCGACCACACTTAGACCTCTTAGCGTTTCAGCAGCAACAGCAGTGGTGAGTCCACATATTCCGAGGACCATTTATGTTTAATTCAATTTAGTTTAGTAGTAAGTTGGAGTTAGTTGGGGACTTGTCCCATCAACTATAAAGTCAGTTAGTTAGAGGCTTTCGAACACTTTCAGTTATTCATTCAGTTATAAGTTGTTATTGATAGTCTTATAGTATTATTTTTAGATAGATATTTTTATTATTTTTATTGAGTATTGTTTTCATATTTAAAACTTTATGGCATTTTCAATTAAATTTTGCACATATTCTTTATTATTTTATTCAGTGCTCACAGTAGGTACCAACATAGGTTAGCTTGTGGTCCTTCGGTGCTGTAGGCACCGTGTGGCGTCCAGGGTGAACTCTTGGGGCATTACTGCTTGACATTTACTTTATCCCTCATGGGGCTTGTCATTTACTTTAGCTCTCATGGATCTTGTCATTTACTTTTGCGCTCATGGGGCTTGTTCTTTATTAATTATATAAATTTATGTATTGTGATGTTATGATGATACCCGGCAAGGCCGAACGATGTGATGATGTTCTGATGATACCCAACAATGTTGGAGCATATTATGATGATATGATGATATCCGATGCTGTCGGAGGATATTGTGATGTTATATTGATACCCGGCAAGACCCGAGGATATTATAGTGATATAATGATACTCGATGTGGCCAAAGGATATTGTAATGTTATATTAATACCCGACAAGGCCAGAGGATATTGTTATGATATAATGATATCCGACAAAGCCAAAATATATTGTGATCATATGATGATACCTATCAAGTTCGGAAGATATTATGATGATATGATGATACCCGGTGCGGTTAGAGGATATTATCATGTTCTATTAATACCTGGCAAGGCCAGTGGATACTATGATGATGCCCAACAAGGCCAGAGGACTATTATTGTTATGCTTATGTATACATCTCCCAGTTCGAATCCAGCTAGCCCTATGTATGGCAATTATATGTATATTTATTGGCTAAATCTAATGTCAAGCTATTAATTATGTGATTGTGATTAACCATTACTTGGGCTAATGAATGTGCTATTGAATAAGACCTTAACTATAATATGGCCTAAGCCATATAGAATGTTGTTGACCATACTTTGAACAAGATAGATTATGTCATGCTTTAGATATTGCTTGTATTAGTGATAAACTATCTTTAGGCCAATGATTGGCTAATGAATATGATACTAATTGGCTATTGTTCATAATATCACTTATGGTTATGCTCATGGTTTAAATGACTAGATTATAGGTTGTGCAAGGATTAGGCCTTTATTATACTCTTGAATAATCCATTAATTAGGCTAGTGTTTGGGACATTTACTGTGCTATTTCCCTTGTTATGATCATGCTTAATAACATCGCTAATAATCAGGTTAGAAATCTTTCTTATTGTTGATATTTGAGACGATGATGTTAATGGTGCTAGAAGGCATGCTTATTGATTATATGTAAATATATTCTATAGATTATGCTTGGTCTCATGGTACTTCCTTATTTGATTACTTATGCTAATTCTTTTGACACTTCCTATACATATCTATATACCTATTATTCTGATATTATACAGAGGGAAGATGTTGGTATTAAAGATATAGATCACTGGGAAAAACTCGATGATAGTTTATATTATTTATGTTACATATACATATAACTACTGATATAGTGTCTTGGATTATTGAGGTATGCTCTTCTTCGTTTCTTCTTTATATAAATTCACTTTAGCCCTTGTGGGGCTTGTGTAATACCCCGTTATTATCTTGACTCAATCTAGTCCATAGTACATGTACAAAAGGCTTAGAACTTGAAAATTTGGCTAAGTGTTGGAGGATTAGTTTCATTTTGTATTCTTGACTTAGTTGATTTTTTAAAGTGACTTTCCTAACCTCTAGATGTTAGTTTTTGAGTTAATTCATGTTCAGAGGTGTAAGTAGCATGTATCAGGTAAGTTTTAGATTTTTTGGATGAGGGTTGGACTATGTTTGAATTTTTCAAGCAGCAGCTCACTCGACCGCGTTGCGGTAAGTATAATAGTGGAGAAGTCACCGCATCATAGTGAAGGGAAAATTAACAATTGTCTGATTCTACTGAGTCACCGAGATTGCACTGCGCCGCGGTGAAAATCGCGATGACTGACTTGGTGCATTGCGGTGAAGGATTCATCAGCGTTCCAATTACGAATCTAAATTCCCAGGGTCATTTTAGTCTTTTCCATGAGCCCACATCATGAAAACACGAGATTTAACAACTGAAGGGGCATATTTTCCCATATTCTCCAATTTCATTCAACAAGAACTCCTAAGCTCTCCTATTGTTCATCAAGTTCAGCCATTATTTTTTCAAGAAAGCTCAAGAATTCAAGCTTCTCCCCCCATGAAAGATCAATAACCACAATTCTCTTGCAAGATTAAAATCTTAAGGTATGTTAAATGTTCATCCATGGAGTCCAAGAATCAATTTTCAAGTTTAAAGATTTGATCTTTACATGTATTTATGAATTATATCCATGAATTTTGACTTTATATCATTTTTACATGTGTTTTTCATTGGAATTAGTTCTTGCCATATTTGAAGGATGATAATTTCATGTTAAATCCTTAACCCATGATTTTATATTAAAATTATGCTACTATCACATGTTTTAACCATCACCATGCTTTAATTCTATGACTCCCATGTGTTTGATGAAATGCCTCATAGATGAAATTTGAAGAATGACTATTTATGATGTCTACCAAGTTGTATTATGGTTTCAAATGCTCTCATGTGTTTTTATTGATATTGCTACCGAGTCCTGGAGGTAATGAATACCCAAACACATAACTGCTTACTTAGTTTTAGTATTTTAAAAATGGTTTCTTATACATATTAGAGCATTATTAGTTCAATCAGTATATCATGTCAGTAAGCTCAGTTCACTTCAATAATTACAGTCAATTCAGTTGGGAGTAGGATTTAGCACCGAGCAAACCCAGGGATGGGGGCTCACCTGCCAGTCCAGGGTGTGATATTTAGTAGAATTCCTTGCATTCCAGAACTACATAGCCAACGTAGGTTAAGATGTTAACTTGCTATTTGAGGGTTGACACATGTCTCATTAGGGCCCTGCCAGTTGAGGGTTACTCTTAGTCCTTCGGGACAACACTTTAGTGGATCCACATGGCCAGTGTTAGTACCCGTGGCATGGTACTGACACCCTTCCAACTGGGGTCACAGGGTGGACCCGAATTAACTTATTTTGAGACATATCGATTAGATGATAACTCCCACAATTTCAGTCTAGTACTTAATTTTGGGCTTTCTTGACCATGGCATACAGTCACTGGTTGTACAGTATCAACATTTTAGTATTACAGTTTACAAATTATCCCAGTATCATATCATATGCTTGGTCATGCATTCTCATATTTTACATCTTTTATGGATGCTATAAATCAGTTATCTCATGCCATACTTACAGTTAGTTATTATTTATACAAATGAGCCCATGCATATCATCCTAACCCCATTTAATATACCAGTACATTCAAAGTACTGACCGCATTCTCATTTTCTTGCTCTATGATGTCTCATATCATAGGTTTGGGCGCTCAAGTTCCCGACTACACTTAGACCTCCCAGCGCATCGACAACAGTAGTAGTGGTGAGTCCTCATGTTTTGAGGATCGTTTATGATTTTTTTTAGTTCAAATCAGTAGTCAGTCAGAGTTAGTTGGGGACTTGTCCCATCAACCCCACAGCCAGTCAGTTAGAGGCTTTTGGACACTTTTACTTAGTCATTCAGTTATCAGTTGTTATTGATAGTCTTATAGTGTAGTTTTTAGACAGACGTTTTTAGTATTTTAATTAATTATTGTTTTCCTATTTAAAAACTTATGGTATTTTCAGTTTAATTCCACACATGTTCTCTAATATTTTATTCAGTGCGCACAACAGGTACCAAAATGGGTTAGCTTGTGGTCCTTTAGGGCTGTAGGCACCGTGTAGCATCCAAGGTGTACTTTTGGGGCGTTACAAACTTTATCTCAGAGCCTAAGGTTTTAAAGTGACCTAGGGGGTCTGAAAGCCGTATTGAGTAGAGTCTTTTACATGGGTGTGAAGCGTGCTACACTTATGGACTAGAGGCTACAAGATGTTTTAGGAAAAGTTTCACTTCTTTTAGTGTTCATGTCGTCCGATTGTGCATGAGCTCAATTTAAACTCTCTTTCTAATCCAATTTTCTCTTCGTTTATAGAACATGCTTACCAGAAAGATTAACACATATAGAAATGGGAATTAGCCCGCACCTCCACCTATTTAGAAAGATCCCTTAAATGAGCCTATCTCGCATGCCAAATTCATAACGGCATTTACTACTTTGGCTCACTCAGTAGCAGCCAGAATAATCAGCCGGCTACTGTCCTAGCCATTTCGGTGGCTAATACTGCTGCAACTAGGATTCGGGACTTCACCCGAATTAACCCTTCTTTGTTTTAGGGATCTAAGTCTGATGAGGATCCAGCAGAATTCCTCGATACGATTCAGAAGGTAACTGATATTATGGGTGTGAATTCTAGTGAGAGTGTAGAGTTTTTTGCTTACTAGGATATTGCTCACCCCTTGTATAGGTAGTGGAAGGGAGATTGAGGGGCAGATGCAAGACCTGTTGAATAGGAAGAGTTTGCTACAAATTTTATAGATATGTTCTTTCCCTTGGAGTTAAGTGAAGCTAAGGTACAGGATTTTATTAATCTGAGGTAGGGAAACATGAGTGTGAAAGAGTATTCTCTTAAGTTTCACGGCTATCTAGGTATGCTCTTAATTTTGTGTCTGATGACAGGTCTAGGATTAGTAATTTTGTCTCTGGTGTAGCTGATAGCATGGTTAAGGAGTGTAGGACCATGATGTTGATTAAGGAGATAGACTTGTCTAGGTTGATGGTCCACGCTCAACAGATTTAGGAGCAGAAGTGTATGGAAAGAGAGAGGGAGAATAAGAAAAACAGAACAAGTAGTTTAAGTTTTGCTTAGCTGAGGTTGGAGGGAGATAACCATCCTTAATTCCATTAGAAATCTTCAGCCCCAACTCCATCTTTAGCTAGTGCGCCAGCACCGAATCCAGCTAGCCCTATGTATGGCAATTGTATGTTTATTTATGCTCTTGTAAAGTTGGGTAAAATGTTGATATTAGATATATTGGTAATAATCTTCTAATGAGTTAATGTATAAAGTGGTATAATTGCGATTTAATAATAAAAGATGCTTAGTGATGGATATTGCTTAAGTGGCCAATAATGACTAATGGTTTAGTAAACCATAGTGATGAAGAGGACTAATGGCATTAATGACTATTAATAGTTATGATTATTTCATTATGGTGGTTAGTGATAATGGGTTAGTGATGGTGATGATTAGTCGCTATTGAAGACTAAGTCTATAATGTCAATTAGTTATTAAAATAAGGATTTGTAGACCAATGAGGCTAGTTAATAAAAGATGGTAGTCGATATATGGATAGCGAATTAATGGTGATTTTGGGTCATTTGATGATTGGTGACTAGTGGGATTATGAGGACTAGAAATAAATATTGATTAATTAGCGAATATGGTCTAGTGGTGAATCTTATCTAAATGCTAGATAATGGCTAGTTGGTGAATAATGGTTAGGTAGTCGTTGACCCATGAATAGTGATCATGTGATGAATAATGGATAGATAATAATGAGAGGTTATGTGATGATTATAGAGTAGTTGGTTTAGTAATAAGCATTGGCTAGCTAAAAATGAGTAAATAGGGTGTATTAATGAGATAGATGCCTATATGATGGTAAGGTTACGGTTATGATCATATTGATATATGTTATTCAATTACAATTATTGATGATGATTACACATGTTGTCAAATGGATGTTTGATGGAAATTGTGGAAAACTATGGATAATTAGGAGTGGTCATGGTATGGTATATACCAAATTTCCATACCGAACAGAATTTTTTGATACCGTGGTTTTGGTATTATGGTATTCGGTATGGTATATGGTATACATTTTAAAATTTTTTGGTATATGGTATGGTATTCAGTATTTACAAATGACATACCGAAATACCGAATACCATATCGAAGTATATATAGTTACATAATTAACTTATATATATATATACACATACATACATACACAAACACACACACACAAAAAAATATAATACTTAGTATTAGTATAAAAATGTGTAGACATTGAAACATTCGCTACTTTATCTTGATTGAAATGTATTTTCTTATAATTGACTAATAAAAGGAATTCTTTGTACTCCTTTTCAATATTTCCACAATCATAATGTGTATTTATGATACAACTAAGACTTGCTTTTGAAAAGTAAAAATGCTCTAGTATATGAGTATATATTGTCGAACTTGAACAAACTATTGTTAACGATTACCATACCGCAAAATACCGAAAACAAATATCAAAATACCGAACCATACCAAATTAATATGGTATGATAGTGGTATAATATTTTTAAAAACTGAATACCAAAATTATCGTATCAAAGTTTCAAATACCGTACCATACTATACCATGCCTCCCCCTTTGGATTAAGAGAAAGTTTTGGTATATCGATGATTTGATTCTTGTATGTTCCTCTTGGGTGTACTCTCAGGTGGTATGAGATGCCGTGATGAGTTCTTTACTTTATGCACTAGTTGGTGTATAAGAGCCAACTTTGTGCTTGTATTTGCTTGTGATTGAACTTGTATTGCTTTATGATTTTGAATTATTTATTTCTTATAAATGCGATGTTGGCATGCGGTGATGCCTTATGTTATATTTTCATTCCAATATTTAATACTTGTTATACACGTCGATATTGACATGCGTTAATGCCTTATGTTATATTGTAATTTCCATATTTCATACTTTTTATGTACAACACTATTGGCATTATATTGTGATTCCAATATTTCATGCATATTATGTGCATCGATATTGGCTTGTGTTGATGCCTTATGTTATACTGTTATTCTAAATTTCTTACTTATTATATATAATGATGATAGAGATTATCCAGGTTTGATTTTGTACCTTGACTTAGCATATGATTATCTTGCATTTAATCATTCTTATATCATGATTTAACTCAGTTGGCCGATGATACCTTCTGAGTACCTATTATTTTGGTACTCATACTACACTTTTGTACCTTTTTGGTATAGATCCAAGTATTAGCTGTATCCATTGATCGTGGTTCATGTGGAGATTGATTTTCTGAGATAGGGTGAGCTTTTAGAGTTTGAGTTACTCAATTTCCTTCTATCTTTGGTATTCAGTCTTTAGTATTCGAGACAGATATATTGACTATTCTAGACTTAGAGTCATATTGATACTGTTAGTTGCTCTTGTACTAGCTCTACCAGGGTTTGGGATTGGTATTTACTATGATTGTTTATTCTATCTAAAACCTTATGTTTACAATTGACGTTCTTAAATTTTGACTATGTTGGGCCTTTCTTACCACATTAACCTATTGCGTTAGCTCTAGTTTATGGTATTGGCTTAACTACTAGTGGGAATTGATAGGTTCTATCATGACTCGTAAATTAGGTCATGACACAGATGAATTGAAAGTGGGTTAGTAGGGTTAGGGTAGGTTTCTTGTAGGACCCGAAGAGTTTTGTAAAGTTAATTAGGGATTGAGAAGAGTGTGTAAGTGCGGGTAAGAGTATAATTGGTAGTTTTAGTGGAGTTTTGAGAGTCATAAGAACATATTTAAGTAGACATAATGCATTAAACAAAAATTATTGTTGTAAAGATATTTGCTTGAAACTATGCTTATGTGCAAATTAAATGTATGTAATTTTGTCGGACACTACTTGTGATATTGACTGGATTGTATTTTATTAATATTATTGATGGATATTATGTTGTTGGGGAGTTAAAGTGGTGATGCTGCTGCTGATATTAAAATCTTAATGATAATAAGGCGATGATGTGATTATATGGATGATGATATTTATCTGTTAATGATGTTGAGATGATGGCATGATATTATTGAGGTAAAAGTTATTTAATGTTAATGATGGTGATGATTTGATTATGGGATGATATGTTCATATTGCATGTACATTCTTCATACCTTATGTAGTGCATACATTTGTATGTAGTAGTGACCTTGATTGTAAGACTTGCAGAATAGTGATGTTTATACTTAGTTATAATTTCTAGTTAGAAAGTGATAGTGAAATTAAGCAATTCGATTTAGTACCTTTGGGAGGTTAGAATAGTTAAGTCTGGGGAATTTCCTGAAAGAAATAGGATTAAGAGAGATAAGGTAAAAAGGGGCAAAGGATATATAAAGGCGAATGACTTATCAAAGGAAAAAATACACAAAAATGTTAAATGATAGGTTAGTCATAGAGATGCTAAAGGCAACATGCCAAACATCATATGGAAAGGGATTTAGTAATTGAAATTTTACTTGATATCATGATTTACTTCGTGTTTTCTATTAATATTATTTGTTTGTAACTCTAGTGGGCCGATGGTACCTTCCAATACATATGGTTGTGTTGATACTACACTTATTCTACTTTCTTCTAGGGTATAGCCATGTTGTAGGTCAGTTAGGGTTTCTATTAAAGAAAATATAATCAATCTTTAATAGCTTTTGTCCTTTCACTTTTATGTGGAAGTTGTGTCTTGGACTCTCCTATTGCTTATTTAGTGCTCTTGTACCAGCTTAGATTACGTTCTGGGAATCACTGCTTCTTATTTTTTACATTTTTTTACTTATCAAATGTACTGAGCAAAGGTTGATTTATGATAAAGGATGTTTCCAATTTTTATAAGAGATGGACTTAACTTTCATATCATGCTAATGTAAATAGGAGTGGTTAATTATATCTTCTTAAGGCTATTTTCAATATTTTCTTAGAAAGACCCTTTCCATTGCTACGGGTAAGTCTAACATACAAAAATTTAGGTTAAGATTCTCTCCTAATTTGGAGTTAATTTTTCAAGCTAGGCTCGTCTTGGATGAAATTTGAGTGAGATATCATCTAGGGTAATTCAGGAATGGATTGGATAAATGTAATAATGTTTAGCATGTTTTAGTATTATCTAAGACAATAAGAAATCCATAGGATTTTTCAGAAGTGAATTCGAGTAAGTAGAACTCCTATGTTGAACTTGACATAAAATGAGTAGTCTAGATATCATGGTTTGAGGGTAAATTATGAAAAATACCAAATTTGAAGCAATCCTAACTTTCTGCTTCACTAACCCACTATAGTGGGTGGTAGTTCACTATGATGACATCACTATAGTGGAATAATTCTCACTATAGTAGGAGTCAAACCTAGTCAATTTAGCCATAGCGGGTGTGTTTCACTATAGCAATACTGCTATAGTTGGATAGGGCCACTTTATTAGGATATACATGTATAGTGTATTATTTATGAAGTCATTTTGGGGAAAGGTTGGGTGATTTGGGTAATTTTCCATCAAATTTCTAGTAAATCACTTCATTAACTAGTTTTTTGGATTTCTAATCTTAAAATCACTTGTTTACAGTTTTGAGGAGGCTTTAGCTTGATCATTTTGGGTACAATAGTGTAAATTAGGTGTAAAAACTTTAGGTTTTAGTAACAAGTTAATAATTGATTCTTGCACATCTATAATTCACTTATTTAACCATGAATGGTAAGTTCAAGGTGAATTTATAATAGAAAGACCCTAGAATTAAAATAATAATAATAATAAAATTATTGTTGGAGTTTGGAATCAGGTTAAAATCCTTGACGTTGTATTTCATTTAGTTGATTATGTGTTATATTCATATTTTTAGGTCACAATCAAGCCGAGGTTGTAAGAAAAAGGAAGGATCAAGTTTGTTAGAGCATTTCAGGTTTGGATTGAGGTAAATGATGGTTTAATATAGTTGAAACTCAATTTGTGTTATGTTTGTATGATAGTTGTCCTTCATATTGCTTATACAATGCATGTTTAAGGAAAGTGTATCACTGTTCGATATCCTAAGTGTTAATCTCATGAAATGAACTTATATGAAAGCTTGTTGATTTTTGCAAGTGTTGTTTCTATTATCATTATTTTGGTTGTTGTGATATCTGTCATTATTTTGGGATATATCGGTATTTGGAAATCTTCATAGAATTTGTTGGTGTAAGGTTGGCAGACACTTGATGTCTAAGATTTTGTACTTGGACAAGAGCTCATTCCTTGTAGGTCATGGCTAGTAGGCAACCATAAGACCCTTAACATGTATGTACATGGTATTGCTGGTTACTTGAGTGAACTGAGGATTATGTGTTTACTCTTGAATTTGTTCCTTGAGCAAATTAGGAATAAATATTGACTTATTATATTGGTTCCTTGAGAGAACCCAGTTAATGTTAATTTTCGCTTAAGGTGGTTTTATTTATGTAAATTATTTTGCATGAGAGTTGCCTTTGTTGTTGTTATTATGGACCCTTGAGATGTCTGAGAAAATTGTAAGTTGTGTCATAACTTTATATTGTCTATTTACTTTCATAGTTGAGATGGTTGCTTTAATTGGTTGGGTTATACTTGTTGATATGGAGTCTCATTGGTAGTCATACTTTTTACTTGACTTGTTATCCATGTTGACTTGTATTAAATAATTATCATAATGTCATTGAATAAGATTAAGTGTTATAAACTTGAGGTAAGGTTAAATGGTAGGTGATCATTGTTGCTTGCCTTACTAAGTTATGGTTATGTGTTATATTTTTCATTTTGGGTTGATCAATGACCCTCACAGTACACCGTTGTTTTTTAGTATATTGATACTGCACGTGCCTTTATTTATTTGAGTATTGACCATATTTTGAAGGGTATTTTTAGACCTTAGCTGTGATATAAACAAAGTTCAAACTCGAGGATGGGCTACATCTTTCGGGCTAATGAGTTCTTCATTCACTTTCTGGTCTATTTTTTTGGACTTAGACATTTCCAATTGTTTTTGATTGAACTTATTTGTTGATACTTATTAGTGTTTAGGTATAATGGCTTTCAGACTTTAAGGGATTGTTAGAGTTTCCGCATTATTATTTTGTTTTTGTATTAATTTTTTTATTTTTTAATGAAACTAGTTTAATAGCCTAATTTTTGTCTAAGTGTTGGATCGATTCATTAAATTAGTCGGCTCTCTTATTAGGGGATTAGTGTTGGTGCCACTCATGACAAGTTTTGATTGTGACAAAGTTGGTATCAGAGCCCTAGGTTCGTTGGTCTTACTATATGAAAATGGGTTTAGTAGAGTCTTATAATATGGTATAAAGATGTTTTTACTATCCTTCACAAGGCTATAGAACTTTAGAAAACTTTTATTTCTTTTTTCTTTTGGGCATGACTTAATTTAAATTTGTATCTAGTGATATAACCTGGTATTTGACCTTTTAGATTCTTTTGTCCACAAATATTTAATACTAGAGCAAACAAAGATATAGTCATAACCCATGTACAGGAATTCCAGGTGTGGATCTAGATGTTTGAGGATGAGGATGAAAAAAAGATAGGGAATGGGGATGAGGGATGGCAACACGCGCTAGGGGTATAGCTCAAGTAGCAATAGATCAACCTAGTCAGATATTAGTTACTCATCCCCACCCCAAGATCATTATGAGAGGGTTGAGAAGATGAATGAGGATATTTTAGAGTAGGAGGAGGTGTCATCGGTTTGAGATATAGCTCTTCCCCCTATTTCTTTGGAGATAATTTAGTAGGTGTTTTCATTTTTGAGTTGATTGACCAGCACTAGGGCCACTCCTTTAATGCCAGCTTATCTGTTCCCACGTGTTTAGTCAACTACATAGTTGCTCCTAAAATAGGTAAGGCTTTAGAAGGATGGGGTTTTTTCTCATCGGTGTTAGGTCCTGTCATGATTGGGATAAAGCATGACACGCTGACCAAGTTACTGAAGATTAAACCTCCTACTTTTTTTGTCTCTGAGATAGAGAATACATTTGAGTTCATTATTTATTATTATTAAAGGATACATACAATTGGTATTATTGAGCAGCACGATGTTGAGTTTGTTACTTTTCAGCTATAAGGTGATGACAAGCAGTAGTGGAGGGAGTATTTGGTGTATCGATCACCAATTTTACCTCTATTTACATGAGCTTAGTCTGATACCCTATTTTTGGAGAAGTATGTACCCCATATTTTCATGACCATAAAAAAGATGAGTTTTTGGGCCTTGAGCAGGGAATATGTTTGTTGCAACCTATTAGGCTAAGTTTCATGCTTATAAGGATGAGGTTTTGGCCCTTGAGTAGGGTGATATGTCTGTTGTAGCCTATGAGACCGAGTTTCATGCTTTGTCCCATTATGCTACTCAGTTACTTAGTACAGAGAAAGAGAGAATTCAGTTATTCGTGAAGTGCCTGAACATTGACTTACAAGTTTTATCTGTTCTTATAACTTCTACCGAGAAGACCTTTAATAAAATTTTTGATTATGTGTAAAAGGTGGAAGTGGTAAAGAAAGTTAGTCAGGCCAAGCTGTTAACAAAGAAGTCCCAAAAATTGGGTAACTTTGGTTGTCTTTATTCTAGGGTTCTAGCCAACAGACTCTCCCTATTCAATCAGCTCTGCCAAATTCTTTAGGTGGTCAGGCAGGTTCTATTCAGTAGGACTCATTTTCTAGAGGCTAAGAAGCTTGTGATTCATTGGCCAACATGCCTTCTCATAAGCAAGATCATTATACTTATGCTTCTGTAGGTCACTTTAAGAGAGAGTGTCCTCAGAGACAGGCTAGGTTTATAGGGCCAACATTAGTCTAAGATTATTGTTCTTACTGGTAAAGGTGGTGGAGGTAATGGTAATGGTAAGGGTCGTCCATTAGGTCGGTAGATTAATAATCATGGAGGTTATAGTGAAAACTAAGGTAATGGTAGTGTAGGATAGGGTGGAGTACAACCCCCTAAGGGGGTTACCCAGCTTGATGATAGGGCTCACTACTATGCCTTCCTAGGAAAGACCAAGGCTAAGGCATATGACAACATTATTACAGGTACTATTCTTTTTTGTGATCGGATGGCTACTATTTTGATTGAGTTAGGTTTCACTTATTCTTATGTATCTATTATATATGCCTTTGGATTGGACTTGATTTGTGATATACTTAACTCTCCTATTATGTGTCTACTTTGATTTTTGACTTTGTGGTAGCGACCTATTTTAGTCGTGTATATTCTATGTTGTCATAGGTTCTTACTCTTAGGTAGATTTGATAATCCTGGATATTCTTGACTTTAATGTTATCCTGGATATGACTTGTCCATCTCCATATATGTTGATTCTAAAAATGGATAAGTTAGAGTGGGAAGGTGTGTATAATCCTAAATCTTCCAAGATTATATATTTTATTTGGGCTATGAAGTTAGTTGGGAGAGGGTAAGCAACTTTTCTAGCACGTCTCTTCGATTTTAGTATAAAATTTCTTTTTATTGAGTTAGTCCTCTATGGTGTCAAAATTTTTTAAGGTGTTTCCCCACAAATTTGCCTAGTATGCCTCTAAAATAGGACACTGACTTCTATATTGTTTTGGATCCAAGCACTTACCCTATTTCTATTTCTCTCTATCAAATGGCTCCAACAGAGTTGAGGGAACTCAAGACTGAATCCAGGATTTGCTTGATAAGGGATTTATTCATCTCTCCTTAGGATGCTCCAGTTTTATTCGTTAAGAAGAAGGATGGTAGCCTAATAATATATCTTGATTATAGGTAGTTGAATAAGTTTATCATAAGGAATAAATATCCCTTACCCCAAATAAATGATCTTTTTGACTAGTTGTAAGATGCTTCACTTTTCTCCAAGATAGGCTTGATATGGGGTTATCACCAGTTAAAGATTCAGCATGAGGATATCACCAAGACAGACTTTAGGACTCAATGTAGGAACTATGAGTTCTTGGTGATATCATTCAAGTTGAATAATGCACCGAAAACTTTATGAGCTTGATGAATGACATCTTTAAGTCATTCTTAGATTCTTTTGTGATTGTCTTTATTAATGACATTTTGGTCTACTCTAAAAGTAAGGCGGAATATGTAGGTCATCCTCGCATTATGTTGGGGATTTAAATGGAGAAGTAGTTGTATGCTAAGCTCTCAAAATATAAGTTTTTGTTGTCTTCAGTTGCCTTTCTAGGGCCTGTGGTTTTGGAAAGAAAGAAATGGTAGATCCCTAAAAGATTGAGGCTGTTAAGAGTTGTCTTTATCCTAGCTTTATGACTGAGGTTTGGCTTTTTATTGGTGTTTCCAGTTATTACCACAGGTTTGTCAGAATTTTGCATCTATTACTACTCTCTTGACAAAATTGACTCAGTAGGAGGTCTCATTTGTGTGGTTGGAAAAGTGTGAGGAGATCTTCCATTAGCTCAAGGCACTTTTGATTACAACTCCTATTCTTTCCCTTCCAGTAGAAGGTAATGATTTCATTTTATTTTATGATGTTTAACTTTATAGTTTGGGTGTAGTGTTGATGTAGGATAGAAATGTAATTACCAACGTTTTATAGAAGTTGAAGCCTCATATAAGAATTACCCAACCTATTACTTAGAGTTGGCAGCAGTGGTCTTTGTACTAAATATTTGGGGACAATATCTCTATAGTGGCAAGTGTGAGGTATTTAATGACCATCACAGTCTGTACCTTGTGTTTGTGTAAGGGATTTGAAATTAAGGCAGAGAAGATAGATATAATTATTGAAAGACTATGATGTAAATATCCAATACCTTTTGGGTAAGACATATGTGGTGGCAGGTGTATTGAGTCAGAAAGAAGTAAGTATGGGTAGTCTAGCTTATTTGAGGGTGTCAAGAAACCATTGGCTAGATAAATTTAGACTCTAGCATCTTTGTCTGTGAAGTTTGGTGTTTCTAAAATATGTGGACTAGTGGATAATATAGAGATAAGGCCAACATTCCTTGATCAAATCAAGGCCAATTAGTTTAAAAATGAGAAGTTTATCAAAATTTGGGACAAGGTGGTATGTGGTGAAGCTTCTGATGATGCACTTGATATTTTGGGGGTATTGACGGTGAGGGTATACATGTGCATGGCCTAGTTTGGTGATTTGATTCTAGGTTAGTTACAGAAGCTCATGTTCTATTCTATCCATTCGGGTGCTACAAGGATGTAGCGTGACTTGGGACTGCTTTATTAATAGCCTAAAATAAAAAGGGATATAGTGGAGTATGTTTGTAAATGCTAATTGTCAGCAGGTGAAATATAAGCATTAAAGGCCTACGGGGCTACTTAAGAGGATGCCCATTCCCAAGTGCAAGTGGAAAAAGATAGCTGTGTACTTTATTATATGTATTCCGAAGGCTTTGGGACAACACAATTGATTTTTTTCATAGTAGATAGGCCAACTAAGTTAGCTCCTAATTAGAATTGATTACAACTCAAAACAGTTGGCAAGGATTTATAATAAGGAGATATTAATACTACACGGGGTGCCAATTTCCATCATTTTGAATAGAAGTATGCATTTTAGCCTTAAGTTTTTGGAAACACTACATAAATAGTTAGTCACTAAGCTCAACTTTTGCACTGCTTTCCACCCTCAAACTGAAGGGCAATCAGAGTGGAGTATTCAGGTGACTGAGGATACATTGAGGGATTATTTTATTGACTTTGATGGTCATTGGAATATGTTCTCAACTTTGTGTGAGCTTGCATACAACAATAACTATCACTTTAGCATTGATATTGCTCTATTCAAAGCACTTTATGAGAGAAGATGTAAGTCACCCATAGGATGGTTCAAAGTTGGTGATATGAAAACTTTGGACACAAACTTGGTGAAGAAAGCTTAGGAGAAGGTGAGTTCCTTTCAAACCAAGTTGTTGGTATCCTAGAGTAGGCAAATGGAGTATGCAGACTATAAGGTTAGAGACATGTAATTCAAGGTGGTTAAACAAGTTTTGTTAAAGATTTCTCCTATGAAAAGAGTTATGAGATTTGGAAAGAAGGAAAAGTTTAACCTAGGTGTATAGGTTTGTTTGAAGTTCTTGAGGATGTGGGTCGGTTAGCATTTTAGGTTGGTGTTGCCACCAACTTGTTGGGGGCTCATTTGGTGTCTCATTTATCCATACTTCAGAGATATCATGGTTATAAGGATTACATTTTAAAATATGATTCAGTTTTGCTTGATAAGTATCTTTTCTATGAGGAGACACCAATTGCTATTCTTGATTAGGACTTCCATAAGTTAAGGACAAAGTAAATTTAATTGGTGAAAGCACAATGGAAGCATCGTCCCATTAAAAAAGCTGCTTGGGAAACTGAGATGGACATGCAGAACTAGTACCCTTACTGGATTGATGATACATGTACACTTTGATTTTCTTGACTTGGATTTTTTTTCTTGTTTGATTGTTTGGGGATGAACTATAGGTAAATTGGTATAAGTTGTAATGACTCTTCCCATCTATGGGTAAGTCTAACATACAAAATTTTAGGATAATATTTTCCTCAAATTGGATATTAGATTTTCTAAATAGGCTAGTCTTAGATGAAATCCTAGAAAGGTATAGTATAGCTCAATTAAAAAATGAGTTGGGTAAATTTAATAAAGTTTAGCATATTTTATGTTAGTTAATACGATAAGGAATCCACAAGATTTTTTGAAAGTGAATTTGGGTAAGTAGAAATTCCAATATCAAATTTGATGTAAAGGGGTTAGTCTAAAATGTCATTATTTGAGGGTGCATTGTGAAAAAGGAAAAATTAGGAGCAATTTTCTTGTCTGCATCACCACACCCACTGTAGCGAGTGATCGACTGCTATGATGACACCACTATAGGGGGAGTCAAACTCAGTCAATTTTGCCATAGCAGTCATGTTTCGCTATGGTGATGCCAATATAGTGGAATATGACTACTATAGTGGGATATACATGGATTTATGTAGAAATTTCCCCAAAATAATTTATTATTTTCTAAACATATTTTAGGGAAAGATTAGGCAATTTTGGGTGATTTCCCACTAAATTTCTTCGTAAAGGTAAGTAAATCACTCTCATTAACTAGGTTTTTGGATTTCTAACCTTTAAACCACTAGTTTATGAGTTTTGGGGATGATTTAGCATGACCTAGATGATTTTTCTATTGCACCAGGTAAACTGGGTATAAAACCTTTGGGTTTTAGTTGAAAGATAATAATTTACTCTTGCATGTCTATAATTCACTTATTTAACCATGAAATTGGTAGTTATAATGTAACTTTATGGTTGAAAAACCATGGAATCAAAGAAATGGTCATGAAATTGGTCTTGGGGTTTGGGATTAATTATAATCCTTGATATTGTAGGTTATTTGGTTGATTATGTGTTATATTCATACTTTTAGACCATAATCAAGATGAGGTTGTAAGAAAAGAGAATGCTCAAGTTCATTAGAGCATTTCAATCTTGGATTAAGATAGGTGGTGTTCTAATATAGTTGAAATCTAATTTGTGTAATGTGTGCATGGTTACTATTCTGTTATAATACTTATACATTGCATGTTTAAGAAAAGTGAATGATTATTTGATACCCTAAGTGTTAATCCTAAATATGAACGCTTATTGGTTATTACAAGTGATGCTTCTGTTATTACTGTAGTTGTTATTATTATGATATCTATCACTATTGTAGAATGTACTGGTATTCAGACATCTTCATAGGACTGGTTGGTATAAGGTTGGTAGGAACTTGATGTCTAGGATTTGATACATAGACAAGAGCTCATCCCCTAGATGTCATGGTTAGTGGGAGACCATAAGACCCTTAGCATTTATGTACAAGGTATTAGTGGTTCCTTGAGTGAATTGAGGATTATGTGTTTACTATTGTATTATTTCCTTGAGCGAACTAGGCTCAAATGTAGACTTATTATATTGGTTTCTTGAGTGAACCAAGTTAATTTGCTAATTTGTTAAAGGTGTTTTTATGTATGCTGGATTGCATGATAGTTTCCATTGATTTGATTCTTATGGACCCTAGAGAGGTCCAGTCTAATTGTAAGTTGTGGTATAACTCTATATTATTTTTTCACTTGTATAACTGAGAAATGGTTTCTTTAATTTCTTGAGTTATAGTTGTGAAACACCCTGGACTTTAGCCCTAAAAAATTTCTTGAGCTTTGAGCTCACTGCCTTGGTTATGACTTGACCCCACGACTGATAAGGTGTCTTAACGGGTTATGTGACCCTATCGTAAGGTGTACAGTTGATGTTGTTGAGTTTTTATCCTAGGTATGACTTGGGGACACGAGTTCTAAAGACTCGTGATGAGTCATTAGGAAGAGTCGTAACCAAATCATGTAAGTTGTTGGATTGATTTTTCTCTGAGTATGAGTGGCTCACTATGAGTAGTACGGACTCATTACGAGTCATAACGATCAAATCGTAGGATGTCCAGTGTTTACCCTATTTGGTTCTCTGGTAATGAGTAGGACCCTAAGAGTCGTAGGGTTATGTTATGTGTTGGTTGGTTGAGTTGTATGGATAACAGTGTTGGGGTCTGAGAGACTGTCCTGGTTTTGACTCATGGTGGTGAGTCGTAAAGTGATGTTACGAGTAGATGAATGACTCATAACCAAAGATGATGTTTTTCCAGCTTTAAAGTTGGGGGCACTTTAGACATTTTCCACTTAAAACCCTTTAGACCCCACATCCATAAACACTTTTGGGGCATTCATTCAAAACATTAATGGATTAAGCACTCTCTCTAAATCCTCTTAAGCAAGTCAAGCTAGGGTTTAACTAATTTGGTTATCTAAGTGATCAAGGGTTGATTTCTCTCTGTAAATCTTCATGATTCAGGCATGTGATTCTTCCTTCATTGTTAATTTTCTAAGAGCATGCAATTTAAAGTCTTTTTAATGAGTCATTGGCATGAGATTGAAAAAAAGGTTGAGGGTTTTGAATGTTTATTGTTGAATAATGTTTTCCCATGGTTTAATTTATGATTTTCCATACGTTGGTTGTGGTTTTTGCACATGTTGGTGCATGGGAATGGTGATTTAACTAAGGGGTCATGGTTAACCCCCAATTTGATGATTTTGCCTTGATTTTGGCTTTGATAATGGTACACCCTCAGCTTGTTTGTGAATTTGTTAGTGAGAATTACCTTGTTACAAGTTTGAATTGTGTGTCGAACTAATGCATTGGAATAAAACTGTTAATGAATGATAAATGGCTTTATGAAGGCCTTGATGGCCATAAATTGATTTAAATTGTAACCTTGGGGTTAGATCAGTTTAATAGGATTGAGTCCCAAATGTTAAATTAATTTGATGACTTTGTTCGGACAATGTGTTCGAGTCCCAATTGATATAATTATTGTTATGGAAATTATACACTTACAAGTGGGGTTGGTATGACAATACTAATGGGGTGCCTATATGTATAATGGGTTAATAAATGGTGATTCATATTCAACGTTTAAATTTAGCCTAAAAGTGAGATGTGTAGCCAGGCCGTGAAAGTGGTGGTCCCGAAAGACTAACACTTAAAACTGGACTAGCCAATGTGCATGTCTAAATGATCAGAAGGTTTGACTCCTTTGTATTGAGTATTTGAACGGGAGGTTTGAGTCTCTCATATTGTATACATTGGTGCCTAATTAACCTTGATTATGTCAAGAGGTTCGAGTCCCCTATAAAGGCTTATACAAATATAGATATTCTCTCTTTCTCATGACTACATACATTGGGGCCCTTCTATCTAGGGGAGAGCTAGGCCCATATAGCCTGTGGGTACCTGGTTATATGGCGGTTATGTTACACAACCTAGGTTAAGGTTTTCGAAGTTCATGCTAAGCCTTGCTCCCTACCCAGCATGTGGTATTGTATATGTATTTATATCTTATATGATATTATGCACTGAATTTTGTCTTAGTTATAAATTGTTATCATGGTATCATTTTGTTCCTCTATTCCTGAGTTATATGCTAGTGCTCCAACCACTAACCATCCTCGAATGCTGTATCCCTACGCAATGAAGAAATCAGCCATACTTTTACATCTCCTGATCAATGACTTGGATTCGTGATCAGCTAGAGAATTAGATTTAAGTGGTGAGCTTCCAGCCTTTAAAAGAACCCATTTCATATTGTGGTTTCTTTTTCCATCTGTTGACTATCTCTTTAGATATGGTTTTGGATATTGTCAGGGCATCTTCCAATATTTTATTGACTTTTGGTTTTATAGAGGCTTTGTCAAATAACTGTGGACTTGGGTGGTTTGGTCGATTGTTTGGTGACTGACGATTGTTCGATTATCGGTGGTTGGTGTAGATATATCTTGAATTATCAAGAGCTCTATTATATGCTATCTTGTTATATATTTGGAATTCATATGACACAGGGTGTAAGCTAGTCAGTGGTTTAGGCATTTTGGGAATGTCTCTGGTCCTCGGTGGATCTGAGATACACATCACGGCCAGGCCCTAGTTTGGGTCATGACAAAGGTGGTATCAGAGCCTAGGTTCATGGTCAATTGGGTTTTCATAAAGTCGTGTCAAGTAGAGTTTCTTTTATGGGTGTGTAGCATGCCTCACTTACAAGTCAGAGGCTATGATATATTTAGGAATGTTTCCCTTGTTTGCTATCTTAATTTTGGGCTACAGAGCCTAAGGTCTTGGATCCTTCTGATTTGTATATTTTTGTCTTTTAGATTATGTCTCCAAGAAGATCTTATGTCCGTGGAACTTATTTTTTCCTATCTGAGGACAATGTGGATGAAGCTCGTCCAAGTTTAGGGGTTCAGACCCGACCAAGGGTCACTGCATCAGACTATCCTCATGGAGTCCCACCTGTCCTCACTGATCCTACTAATGAGAGCGATACTCATACTCAGTCGCCTTAAGAAGAGGATACTAATGCTGAGTTCTGTCGCTTTATTAACCTGTTTACCTAGTTGGTGACGTCTCAATCACAATAGTCAGTTTCTATTGGTACTCCTTTAGGTTCATCTAAGGCCACTAGATTTGGCCAATTTATGTGGTTGTATCATCCGATGTTTACTGGTACTAAGGTTGAGGAAGATCTTCAAAGTTTTATTAATTAGATGGAGAAGATCTTTTGGGTTATGAATGCTTTAGAGGTTGAAGGTGTAGAGTGTTCTGGCTATCAATTGAAGGATGTGGTGTACCAGTGGTACGAAGAATGGGAACAGTTGAGAGGCAAAGATGCTAGTTCTGCCTTGTGGGATGATTTCTCTAGTGTGTTTTTGGACCATTTTTTTCCTTAAGAGTTGAGGAAGGCAAAGGTGGAAGAATTTGTTAACTTCAAACAAGGAAGAACCACAGTTAAGAAGTATGCCTTTAAATTTCATTAGTTGTCCCAGTATGCTCCTTAGTTGGTA
This sequence comes from Capsicum annuum, assembly GCF_002878395.1. Classification (NCBI taxonomy): domain Eukaryota; kingdom Viridiplantae; phylum Streptophyta; class Magnoliopsida; order Solanales; family Solanaceae; genus Capsicum; species Capsicum annuum. Next base: position 90,095,681 of record NC_061119.1, on the reverse strand, counting down.
TCTAACATGAGGTCTAGGATGAGAAAGTTCACTTTTAGGTTGTCTCATGACTTGATTCGAGAAAGTAAGGCTGCCTTGTTAAACAACGATATGGATATTTCTTTGATTATGGTTTATATGCAGTAGGTCGAAGAAGAGAAACAAAAGAAAGCTAAGAATGGTGAGAGGCAAAGTAAGAAATTTTGGTATTCAAAATAGGGTAAAGGCTAGCAGTATAGAAGAAAGTTGTCTAAGATGAAGAGATAGGAGAGTCCTAACTCCTATTTGATGGCTAGTGCTCCCTACCCAAAGTCATATTCTGACCGACGTTTTCATGGAAGTGATGCTTCTAGGGCACAGGGTGCCCAATATCAGACCAGTAGGTTCCAGTTAACATCATCCTACCCTTTCTACAAATTCTATGGTCAGCACCACCGTGGCTAGTGTGAGAAAGAGAGGAACTGATGTTTTAATTGTGGCAAGATTGGGCATATGCAGCGGGATTGTCCTATTAGAGTTGCTTCTGGGGAAATTAAGGTTCCTGTTACCTATTCGTCATCTCCTAACCATAGGGTACCACTTCTAGCTCCGACACTAATCAAATCCGTCTTTATGCTCTCACTACTTGTTAAGAGTTGGAGGTATTTCTGCATATCATTACTGGTATATTGAAACTCTTTTACGATGATGTGTACTATTTACTTGATCCGACGTCCACTCTCTCTTATATGACCCGCTTTGTGGCAGTGCATTTTGTTTTTTGTCCTGAGTGTTTCTTGGGCCTTTTTTCTGTTTCTATCCTGCAGGGTGCATCTGTGGTTGTTAGAAGAGTCTACCTGGGTTGTGTGGTATCGATTTCTAACAGAAAAACTCTGGTGGAATTAATAGAGTTAGACATGGTTGACTTTGATGTTATTTTGGGGATGGATTGGTTTCTCTCGTTCTATGCTTTTTTAGACTACTGGACCCGTAAGATCATGTTTAAATTTTTTAATGAGCAAATCTTATATTGGGAGGGAAGTTTCCTAGAGCCTAAGAGGAGGTTCATATCATATCATAGAGCCTAGAAATTAATTTCCAAAGTTTGTCGATATCATTTGGTCTGAGTTAAAGATTCTAACTTAGAGGGCCCATCCTTTCATTCTGGCTTAGTGGTAAATGAGTTTCCTAAAGTGTTCACTAATGATTTTCCTGGTGTCCCTTCTGATAGGGAGATTGATTTTGGTATTGACCTTGTTCTGGACACTTGTCCTATTTCTATCCCTCCATATAAAATGGTTGTAGCTAAGTTGAAGGAACTCAAGGTGTAGTTGAAAAACCTTTTATACAAGGGTTTGGACTGTCCTAGTATATCCCCGTAGAGTTCACCTACCTTGTTCGTGTGCAAGAAGTATGGTTCCCTTCGTATGTACTTTGATTACCGACAATTGAATAACGTGATGGTAAGGAATAAATATCTATTTTCGAGAATTAATGATTTGTTTTACCCACTCTAAGGTGCTACATTTTTTTCTAAGATTGATCTTCAGTTCGGATATCATCAGTTAATGATTAGGGAAGTAGATACCCCTAAGATAACTTTTTGTACCTGGTATGGGCTTTTGGTGTTCTTGATCATATCTTTTGGCTTGACTAATGTCCCAACGACATTCATGGACTTGATGAATAGGGTCTTCCATTAGTTTCTGGATTTGTTCTTGATTGTCTTCATTGATGACATTTTAGTGTACTTTAATATCGAGGTAGATTATGTCGATCACCTCTGTATTGTGTTGCATACCTTTAAAGATCAACAGTTGTATGCCAAATTCTCGAAATATGAATTCTGGATAATCGTTGTTACATTTCTGGGTTATGTTGTATCTAGTGAGGGGATCATGATGGATCCACAAAAGGTTGCGGTAGTCAAGAAGTGGCCTAGACCCACGATTCCAACTGATATTTGGAGCTTCTTAGGTTTAGTCGGTTACTATAAAAGGTTTGTGGAAAATTTCTCTTCTATTGCTTCCCCATTTACTAATTTGACACAGAATAAGGTTAAGTTCTTGGGGTTTGATGCTTGTGAGGGTAGTTTTGATAAGCTAAAAAAAGTTAAGTTCAGCTTCAATCTTGATCCTGCCCGAGGGTACTAATGGTTTTGTAGTCTATTGTCATGCATCTTGGAAGTAACTTGGTTGTGTACTAATGTAGCATCACAAGGTGTTTCTTATGCCTTTAGGCAGTTAATGGTTCATGAGAAGAACTATCCAACTAATGACTTAGAATTATTAGCCGTGGTGTTCGTGTTGAAAATTTGGTGTCACTATCTGTTTGGGGTCTATATTGATATCTTTTTTGATCATAAGAGCCTACAGTATGTGTTCACTCATAAGGAGCTTAATCTTAGGCAAATAAGGTAGCTTGAGTTGCTTAAAGACTATGATATGAGTCTTTACTACCACCCAGGTAAAGCTAACATGGTTGTTGATACTTTTAACTGGTTATAGATGGGTTGCTTGTCATAAGTGGATGTGGATAAGCAGGAATTATTGAAAGATATTCACCATTTGGCTAACCTTAGAGTCCATCTCTTAGACTCTAAGGATGGTGGTGTGTTTGTGCAACAAGTGGCGCAATCATCTATTGGTTCTGAAATAAAGGAAAAACAGGTATTAGACCCTTTTTTGATAAAGATCTAGGATGATGTGGGTAAGAAAAAGATGATGGCCTTCGAGATCGGTGGTGATGGTATCTTAAGGTACCAAGAGAGGTTATATGTTCCCGATATTGATGGGTTATGAGGAAAGATCTTAGTCAAGGTTCATGAATCATAGTATACGATTTATCCCGATTCAATAAAGATATATCATAACCTTAAGGATATATATTGGTATTTCCCATAAAGTGAGTAATTTGGTTTGGGAAGAAGGAAAAGCTCAGTCCCCGATATGTCGGTCTGTACTTGGTTTTGAGAAGGGTTGGTAACGCGGCATATTAATTGGATTTTCCCTCTAGCATGAGTTCCATTCACCCGGTGTTCCATGTGTCCATATTAAGAAAATGAATGGGTGATCTTTCGTTGGTTGTTCCCTTAGAGAGCATTGGTATTCTAGGTTCTTTGTCCTATGAGGAGGTCCCAATGAGGATCTTGGATCGGCAAGTTCGTTGATTACGGATGAAGGACGTGATTTCGGCAAAGGTTGTATGGTGGAACTAAAAGTTTGAAGAAGCTACTTGGGAAGCCGAGGAGGACATGACTTCCAAGTATCCGTTCCTATTCCTTATTCCAAAAATTTGTGCTTGAGGTATGTGTGTTCTTAACATCTTTATTTTCTGTCTTGTTAAGGGAAGATTGAAAATTTCCTTGGTATTTTGTTCTCTGTCTTAGAGGTGGAAGTAATGATATTTGATGTCTAATCGTGCTAGAAATGCCTTGTCCCATCATTCGAGGATGAATGATCCTATGGGTGGGAGACTGAAACACCCCAGACTTTGGCCCTAAAAAATTTCCTAATCTTTGAGCTTACTGCATTTCTTACGACTTGACCCTACGAGTTGTAGGGTGTCTTAACTAGTCATGTGACCTAGTCATAATGTGTTCATAGGATATTGTTAAGTTTCTATCCTAGGTACAATTTGGGGACACGAGTTGTGAAGACTCGTGCTGAGTCGTTAGGATGAGTCGTAACCAAATCATATGAGTTGCAGGCTTGATTCTGCTTTAAGTATTAGTGGCATACTACAAGCCATAAGGGCTTATTACGAGTCATAATGATCAAATGGTAGGATATCCAGTGTTCACCTTATTTGGTTCTGCTCTGGTAACAAGTAGGATCCAACGAGTTGTAGGGTCATGTTACATGTTTGTTGGTTGAGTCGGAAGGATAAAAGTGTTGGGGGTCCTCGAGACTATCCTAGTTATATCTCATGGCGATGAGTTATAAAGTAATGTTACGAGTAGATGGATGACTCATAACAAAATATGGTGCTTATCCAGCTTTTAAGTTGGGCGCACTTTAGACATTTCTCACTTAAAACCCTTTAGACCCCACGTCCATAAAACACTTTTGAGCATTCAATAAATAGTTTAATGGATTAAACACTCTCTCTAAATCCTCTCAAGCAAGCCAATCTTGGGTTTTACCTTTTTATCATCTAAGGGATCAAAGGTTGATTACTCTTCATAAATTTTCATGATTCAGGCATGTGACTCTTCCCTAATTGTTCATTTTGTAAAAGTATGCAATTTAATGTATTTTTCATGAGTCATTGGCATGGGAATAGTGATTTAACTAATGATCATGGTTAACCCCTAATTTGATGATTTTTCCTTGATTTTGGCTTTGATAATGGTATGCCCTCAGCCCGTTTGTGAAATTGTTAATGAGAATGACCTTGTCACAAGTTTGAATTTTATGTCAAACTAATGCATTGGCATAAAATAGTTAATGTATGATAAATGGCTTTATGAAGGCCTTGATGGACATAAATTGATTTAAATTGTAACCTTGGGGTTTGTTTGGCTTAATAGGTTTGAGTCCTAAATGTTTAATTAATTTGATGTCCTTGTTCGGACAATAGGTTCGAGTCCCAATTGATGAAATTATTGTTATGGCATATTATACGCTTGCAAGTGGGGTTGGTATGACAATACCAATGGGGTTCCAATATGTATAATGGGTTAATAAATGGTGATGCATATTCAATGTTTAAATTGGTCTTAAAAGCGGGATGTGTAGCCGGGCCATGAAAGTGGAGGTCCCAAAGGACTAATACTAGAATCCGCGCTAGCCGATGCGGGTGTCTAAATAACTAAGAGGTTCGAGTCCCCCGTATTGAATATATGAATGGGAGGTTTGAGTCCCACATGTTTTATACATTGGTGCCTAAGTCACCTTGATTATGCTGGGAGGTTCGAGTTCCCCATAAAGGCATATATGGATATAGATATTCTCTGCTTCGTCTGGCTACATGCATTGGGGCCCTTCCAGCTAAGGGAGAGTTGGGCACATTTATCCTATGGGTGCCTTGTTATGTGGACATTATGCTACACAACCCAAGTTAAGGTTTTTGAAGTTCATGCTAAGCCTTTCTCCTTATCCCAGTATGTGGCATTATATATGTATATGTATCACATATGATATTATACACTGAAAGTTGTATTGGTTTTGAACTGTTGTCATGGTATCATTTTGTTCCTTTATCGCTAAGTTACATGCTATCACTCCAATTTCTAACCATCATCGGATGCTGTATCCCCACGAAATGTAGCAACCAGTCATACTTCCACATCTCCTACTCAGTGACTTGGATTCGGGATCAGCTGGCGAGTTAGATTGAAGTGGTGATCTTTCATCCTTCAAAAGACCTCATTTCATGTTGTGGTTTTTTTATGTGTTGAATATCTCTTTGGATATTTGTTTTGTCTATTTCGGGGGCATGTACCGACATTTTATTGACTTTTAATTTTGTAGAGAATTTTTTGGATTACTGTAGACTTGGTGGTTTGGTGATGGATGGTTGTCCAGTTATTGGTGATTGGTATAGATATATCATGAATTATCATAATATCTATTATACACTATCTTGTTATATATTCGAAATTTATCCGACACGAGGTGTAAGGTAGTCGATGGTTTGGGCATTTTGGGGTGGTCTTTGGTCCGCGGTGGACCCGAGATACCCATCATGGTTTGGCCCTGGTTCGGGTTATGACAAGTTGTTGACTTGGAGTCTTGTTAGTAGTCATGATCTTGACTTGACTGTAATCCATGTTGACTTGTATTGACTAATTTTCATAATGTTGTTTAATAAGGTTAACTGTTATATACTCGAGGTAAGTTTATATGGTTGGTGTTCACGGTGTCTTCCTTTACTAAGTTATTGTTTTGTTTTTACATTTTTCATTTTGTGTTGTCTGATGACAATACTAATACACCGTAGTTTTCTTGTATACTGACACTATATGTGCTCTTCTTTTGGTTGACTATAGTGCATATTCCGACAACTTTTTTGAGACCTTAGTTTTGATACAATCAGAGTTTGAACTCAAAAGTGAGCAACATCTTTCAGGATGCCATTTAGTATCTAGTAATTGTTTTCGACTTAGACATTTCTAGTTGTTTTGGGTTGAACCCATCAGTAGATATTTATTAGTGGTTTGGTACAACGACATTAGGATTCTAGTTGATTGTTAGATTGTACGCATTATTATTTTTGTATAGTATTGAATATTTAGTTTCCTTAATGGAAATTGTTTAGTTGCCTAATTTTGGGCTAAGTGTTGGGTTCATTCTTTGAGAAAGTTGGTTCTGCAACTGAGGGATTAGTGTGGGTTCCACTCATGATAGGTCTAAGGTCATGAAATATCTATATTAACTAAATAGTTGGGTGGTAAGTGTTCTCCTTTCTAGGATAGAGTTGGGTAGGTACTATTACGATCTTTGATTTGGGCAGTGATAGATATTGTTTAACATAGGCGTTTTTCATTACCAAAGTAGAGAAATGTTTCTTTTCTCTTTTTACTGTGAGTTGTAGCACTATCTAGAAGGAAAATATCCCTATTACTCATCTCGGATCCAATTGAAGATTGAGAAAATTTTATTCATCTTTATAAAAGAAAAATACATCATAAGAAATATGAAATTTAACAACCTTGAAAGAAAACTTAAATACTGTTTTCAGAAAAATAAAGAAAACATAAGGGAAGCCTTTACAATTTAAAAAGCATAAATGAAACATCATAGTTGATTTCCTCAATAAATTAATCAAAATTCAATTTTGATAGCCAAAGAAGTTTTCAACTACCAAATGAGTAATATCATTAAGACCATCAAAATCATCATCTTCAAAAACCAAATTTACCTCGACATTATCTTCATATTTTTGTGAATAATCTTCCTCAACATCATTTTTAAAAGTCCAGTGTGAATCTATTTAGGAATTGCAAGAGGGACCATCTTTACTTTCCTTTCTTTTTAAAGAATTTTGATAAGGTGTAGCATAATGCACACGTGTCTGGCATTCATTCTTCTAATGGCCTTTCACGCAATAATAATGGTAGTTTCCTTTTGAAGGATTGCTTTGAGAACCTATATGGTTCTATAACGACCTATTCCATTGTTACTAAAATTGCATCATTCAACAAGCTTGGGGTACAAAAAATTTATATTTAGCCTAGATTAGTTGCATAAAAGTTGTAGTTGAATAAATTTAAAAATTGAAATTTTAGGGTGGGAGGACATCATTCTGCTATAGCGGTGCCATGGGTAGTCATATAGCGAGACGCTTATAGACTGAATAGTCCCCTAATAAATTTTTGATTTTTTCTCTTTTTAGTTGCAAATAGGATGAAGCTTTATTCTAGAAACCCTCCAGGGTTGCCTTAATACCCTGGAGAAATGGAGAGGAGGAGTTATGTTGAACATGGTAAAATCTATTGTTTTTGTGTGGATTTCATGCCAAAAATCACTAGTATGGAGTTAGAAGTTTTTGTTTATGCCTCTATAGCTGCTGGTTGGCACCCAGGTAGGCTCGGCTTAATTGAGTAGTACAGTACTGTGTTAGAAAACATATGTATAATTGTAATGCTCCAAAATCCTATCCCGGAGCATCAGACGGTGCTTAAGGCTACAAGTAGCCCCAAGCTAACCCTTTGAGACTGCTACTTAGTATAAAGCTTACTTAAAGATAATGAGAACAAAATAAGGAATCATGTCATATCACGTCTAACGAAAATCCGAACGAGTAATGTAAAGGTAACAAAATACTGCAAATCTAAACATACTAACCATTTAGTCTGACAAAGCCTCTACTACTCAACAAACTAGAGAGCCATTGGGATAGATCCTGAACTGACTCGAACAGAATTGAAAATAGTAGAACAACTATAAAAAAATACTGAAACGTCTAGAAATAGGTCCTCGAACCATGAGGACTCACCACAGTAGAGATGTAGATAAAGGTACTCGGGATCACTGACGCTGCTGGGACTGAGCACCTGAACCTATATTATGAGACAATGTAGCAGAAAAACGTATATGTGGATCAGTACTTGGGAATGTACTGAGTATAGAGGGTGTATGCAACTAAATATCAATACAATAAATCGTTATAGAAAACATACATAGCATTGTAGATGACTCACATAGCTTGAATAAAACTCTCATAAATCATGAATAATGAAACATGTAGTATAAATCACGTGAGCCATAACACTTTATTCTAAATCTGTATTCTTTCTTTTATCTAAAGCTTGTAAACTAGTTGTACTCTGAAAACAACAACTTTTAGAACATACACTTTAGTCTTTTGAAAACAAGAAACTTCTTTGAAACTCAAGGAATTAAAACCTTAAGAACTTTAAGACTTGAGACTCTAGGAAACTTGGGAGTTTCTTCTAACCGACATAAACCATGTGAGACACATGGAGTCCAACGTCTTGCCCAAATTGGGAAGAGCTGTTCTATCCTTGCTATTGGAGTAGAACCTTTACTTTTAGTGATCAGTAGCTTAACCCACTTGGGGTAAATCAAATCCTACGGTGGCCCATAGTTCTGAGGCATGAGACCTCGGAATCAAGCCCAACTCGGTGCTAAGTACTACTCCCATACTAGGCTCAGAACTTTTAGAAAAATCCACCTTGTACAATTCAACATTATGAAATGGGAGCCAATATGCTTCCCTTTAACTGAAATCCCAAGATATGGATTCCTTTCTTAACTTAGGATCAAAATCAACTCTTTTCTTTAAACTTTGGCAGACTATCTTTAACAAGCTTTGAAACTTTAATGATACGGAGATATCAATACCTTTCTTGAAATACTATAGAATATATCAAAATTCATTCTTGGACCATAAAACATATATACATATTCAAGAAATCTCAGTTCAAAATAGAGGGTAAATCATGACTTCAACCTTAAGAGTATTCCAAAAATCAATCATGGAAGGAATATGCAATTCATAATATTAATTCTCAATTCAAATCATAAAATAGGTGTAGTATCATATAATTCAAGACTTTAATAAATCCATAATCTCATATAGTTGAAATATAGCAATTTAGGCATAACTTATCTTGAAACATTAAAATCTTTTAATAAAAACCAAAACTTTGGGCACAAGAACAGAAGAAGTGTTCTTGTTCAAACCTCACATACCTTGAATTATGAACTTTAATGAATAATCTTGCTTGAGACCCTTTCTCGTACTTTTGGATGAGGGTTCTTGATGCCCTTGACTTGGGAACCTTGAATCCCTACTCAATTTGTGAAAGCTACGATGGATTCTTGGAAGAGGTTCTGGTTACTTAGGATTTTTATTGAGAGAAAACTTGAGAAAAACCTAATAGAATGCCTGTTAATGACTTTAATTTGGTGTTTGTATGGTTTGAGAGGCTTGGAAAGAGTCCAAAGGGCTCTTTTTAACTCCTGAATGACCTTGGAAAAATTAAACTGGAAAACCCAATTTTATGGGCCATCGCGATGCACCACTATCGCGGTGGCTCACTGGAAATTGACAAATGAGATTCTTAGGAACACCACGATGTGGAGCCATCGCATTGTTCCACTGGTTGAGAACTAAAACTTCAATACGATGTGCCATGATCGCGCTAGGCTACTGGAATTTGACAATTATCAAATAGACCCTTTCCGTGACGCGCCAAGCACTAAAATGACGCTGTTTTATGACTAGGACTTAAATTTTGCATAACTTCTTGCCAGATTATTAAATTTGGGCAGATCTTATATCGTTGGAAAGCTAATTAATTTTTCCACATGATAAAAAGTTAAAATTATAGAAATTCTATATGGTTTAAATGTTACACACTTAGGAAGTCATTCCTTAGCCTTCTAGATGGAAGTCATTCCTTAGCCTTCTAGATACGAAATTAAACTTAAGGAAAAGTTTGGGGGTATTACAATAATGTGGATTGATAGGAGATTTCATGTTTAGGCCAACGGGCAAGGAATTTGGTTGGATAAAAAGACTAATCTTAGGTGACATGAATGAGAATTTTATTATTGAATAGGACATTGAGTTTTATTATAGATGCTACATATTATCTGTTCAGGATAAGCGAATAATAGATATATAAGATGTGGTTTTTCTTCATGAATTATTGTTACACAGAATGAATCTTAATTAGGGTTGATTCACAAACATGGCATAAGCTAGGTAAGAATGTTAGGTGGTGGAAAAACCATGGTGATAACTTAGAGTTTAAGATGGAAGTTAAGGTGACAACAGTGTAGTAGGTAAAAGAAGTAGTGTATTCCCATGATGGGAAAACTAAAGAAGAATCCAAAGGTAATGTGTGTTTTAACCTGAATACATATGTTTTTCTAAAATCAAGGTTATTGTGGTAGGTTATGGTTGAATTATAGTTAAAACTCAATTTAGTTTATGTGTGTATGTTAATTGCCTTTTTGTGTGTGTATGTTAACTGCCTTTTTGTGCACTTATTACAATGCATGCTGTGAATGTTGAATATTTGGATGATATTACAAGTGTATAATCATCTATAATAATTTGTATAAAATGGCTTGTTGAAGTGTAAGTGTAATTGTATAATTTAAAATTATGATTATACTTATCATGACATGGGTTGTTATTCTAAGATGAACTTTTAATGGCCATTGCTATGGAATTAGTGGAATTTAGGGAGTATAAGCATAGAGATGTTGGAATTAGGGTGGAAAACACCAGATGTCTAGTATATTTGGTATATGCACTGAGCTCATCTGCTGTAGGTTATGGCTAGTGGACAATGATGTGTCATGGTTTCACAACACGTTTGATTCTTAAAGTGAGAAAATTATGTAAGAACTTTGGTATTTTTGTTGGGTATGATGTGTTTTTGAGATGTTGTGTAGGAAAATAGGGTTGGAGGCAACTTGGAGGAAAAGGATAAAAAATTAACCAAGGAAGAAAGATTTATAAGTTCCACTGGTGTGGTCCATGACCTGTAAATTAGATGCATGACCGGTGGAAGGTACTTATTAGTTGGGTTTTGAGGGCGAAGACAAGATCTAATTTTCAAAAATATGACTGACGACTCATTAATCCAACCTACAGTTCATGAGTGAAAGTCGTGATCCAGATACTGAAAATAGGTCCAGAGTCTAATTTCTGTGAGAGATATATGACCAGTGTATTGATTCATGACTCCAGTCCACGAGTTACAGGAAGATGCCGACCTAATTCTCCTGCATAATTTTGGAAAGGATTTATTTTTTATCTATAAATATTCCTATTTTGTTTTATGATTTGTTATGCACTATTACATTATTTTGAGGTTCTTACACATACATTGGTTTTTAAGGTTTTTATTCAATTTGACATGTCAGAGTTTTTTATCTTATTCTTTTAACTACACAACTATACTTTTATATATGAATGCTTTTGTGTGCTTACGATCATGAGTAGCTAAACCCAACAACTTCAGGTTGTGGGGACATGCTTGCATGTATTGGTATCTCCTTTGTTTTGATTGATTTCTCAACAGTTGCTAACATTAGGAACTCTTTTATACTCTATACTTTCTTTAGAGAGAGGTATAGATTGAGAAAGGAGATAAAATAATGATTTGAAGCTATTCATCTAGTTACATTAAACCTTAGTCAGAATAGGTAATCTGATATCATAGAACAAGGGTTAGTAAAATGATGCTCTAAGTCTGAGCAATGATGAGTGAAATTTATCTAACAAAGGTCCGAAGATACATACCTTATTAGACTTGTATGCAAGGCATCAGGATAGTCTGCTAGCACGAACAACTTATGGAATTATGTAGTCATGGGGGTCATAATGCTAGTGTTTATCTCATATTGATCACAATCCAATTAACCAACAACTACTATTGTTACAACTTACTTTCACAAACCCCTCATTTTATTTACTTGCCAGTTACGTAGACAAACTCTTGATGGAATTTTGGCCTATTCCTCATGGGATCGGCCTTAACCTTACCGGGTTTTATATTTGATTCACCAACCTCTTTATACCTTTTGAGAGGTTTAATTTGGGTGATATCAAATTTTGGCATTATTGTCAGCGACAATGATAGAGATGTGATAGATTGAGTTTTTTAAAGTTGTTGGTTTTTTTTGTTGATTTTTACTTTTCTATTTTTTCTAGGGAATACACCCAGTGTATGTGCAGTACTTGGAGTCAGCGTAGTACTTGGAGTCAATACAATTCCCTAATTTTAATTGATCTTGGTCTTAAAAGAACTTTGAGACATTCTCGAAGAATGGATAGACAAAGAGTTCATGATCAAGGAGCCCGACTTGAAGGGGTTCATGATAAACCAACAACATTGAATCAACTACTCCAGCATGATGTTTAGAAAACTGTAGAGCAGGTCACTGCTCAATTTATGGCTGAAGAGAATGTGAGGCAACAAACTGCCTGACATGCAGCAATAGAAGGAAGGGCTAGTCAAGAAGAGGAGAAACATCTAGCTGCTATTGATGTATAGAACATATTGAGAAGAAATAAGAGACAATATCCAATATATTAATATCTGTCGATTTAAGATGATTTAAAAGAAAATTTGGGGGTACGTTGAGCCGGTTGAAATAAATGGAATCATTGTTCTAGAAATTCCCCAAGAAACTAAGTTTGATATAATGAGTGCAATGATCCAACTGTTGAACTTGAAGGGGGTATTTGCTGACATGTCTACTGATGGTGTAAATGTGCATCTTATGAACTTTATTGGGTTTTTTTCACTTTATACAATCTATCTGGGGTGAGTTAGGAGGCAATACGATTGAGATTATTCCCATTCTCTCTATTAGGGGATGCTATTTTATGATTGGGGGAGCTGGCCTTTGGGTATATCACTACTTTGAATAAGTTGAGGACTTAGTTATTGGATTAATTTTTCCTACCTCCAAAATTCAATAGTTAAAAGATGAGATATATAACTTCTGATAGTTGCATTCAGAGGCATTATATGAGATATGGTTGAGGTTCAAAAAGAATCTTTAGTGCATTACAAATCATAGAATCACTAGAAGAAATTTTCTTGAGATCTTTTATAGAGCCTTGAATGCTAATACTAAGGACACAACATACACGATTATTGGTGGAGCATTCATGAGAGTACAATGGGAATAGGTTGTAAAAATCTTAGATTGCATTACTAAAACCAACCGAGGGTGGCTTGCTTTAGAGGTAGACATATAAGCCGATGGTTATGTAATTAGAGCCTCTAATGAGCAGAGAGCACTAGATAGGATAGTGGCTCAATAGGTCACATAACTACAGGCTTATATTGGCTTGCTTACTGATAAGTCATTAATTTGACAACTTACTAGCTTTTTTTAAGCCTAAATTATCATGATTTTCATTGATTTATTGTTACTTTCTTACTTAATTATCATTTGTGAAGGTAAAAGTGAAATGAGAAGACAAGTAAGGAAACTTGATAAAAATGATCTAAGGAGAGGGTGAAAGTGAAGAAATATGAACAAAAAGAACAAAAGTTGAAATTGCAAGCCCAAGAGTCAACCTGCAGTTACTGCGATCACGAACTGAGGGTCGTGATTGCGATCAGTCAATAAGTCAAGCGGAGTGCGATCGCGATATGACTACCGCAATCACGATTGTTGCAATTGTGGTCCAAATATGGCGATCGCGGTAGAGTGTAAAAGTTTTAAGGGCATTTTTGTAATATTTGGCAAATGTGGAATTGAGGCTTAAATAGGGGGTTTTTAGTTTATTTTCACCCCTTTTTTGATCTTACATATTATTCTATCCTTAGTTTAGGATTTATCACTTGGAGATTGGTGCTTTAATTTATACTAATTTGAGGCAAGGATTAATTAGAGAAACTCCAAAGTGAAGAATTGGCAAATCCCATTAAGGATTTATTGGAATATAAAGTGTGGTTTGCATTCTCTTTATTTTTCATGAATCAAATTGATGGAGATTTTGGTATATTTTTGTTTATTATCTTTATGAGTTGCTAGTTCTTCCTCTTCGAATTATGTCAGGATAGGATGTTATAATGTATTTGTATAGATTCTAGTTTGTTGATGATGGGTTCTACTATTGCTTGGTTAAATTAGTTGGTTTTTATGGGTGAATGCACCAAATACCCAAAATGGGTTTGTGGTGAAAATCCCAAACTCTTGAAAGGTCAAACCATCCTTGAAATAGTTGTTTAGGTGAACTTTTCGAACCTATGACATCTTTGAAAGAGTGCTATTAATGACAAAGCAATAGTGGACATTAATGGATATAGATTACTATCTTTTTTCTATCTTAGAAATAAGGGTGAATAGAGAGTAGGCTATATTTTGGGCATCTTCTGAGAAATAGGGATGCCCAATTGAGGTGTTGGGTGGCTTTAATTGACACACTCGTAAGGCACTTAAAAGGGCCAATGAATGAAATCTTTGAGACTTTAATGAAAAACTAGCCTCAAGGACTTTCAACCTAGCTTACCATATCATTAACGATTAGAATTTGCACCAAATCATCATGTTCCCATTCATAACTTGCCCCTAGGAAAGCATAATCCCAAGATCCATGCCTAATTGATTATACTCTAATTATTCTTAGTCTTGAATTAGTCATTTAGAATCCTAAAATTAATCATATCTTTGAAAACATTTAAAACGCCCAAATCTTTGTATATTAAGTTAGAATTTAGCAAGTACTTTTATTTTAAACTTACCCTTTTGCCACTCATATTGCTCCACATGGATTCAACCCCGACTCTTCTTGGGTTATTATATTGACAATGACCGTCTTGCACTTAAATTGACTTATAAGTTGAGCGTTATAACTTACTAAGTAATTTGCAATAGTTAGAGCAGAAAAGGTCAATGCAAGTGGGGCACGAGGTATGACTTCTCGACATGAAGAGTTTGATTTTGAGGAAGAAGCTAAGTATCTTTATAAAAAATAGCATACTTCTAAGAACCGATCAAGGGTATAATCAAGTCCATTGGAACTCAAGACAAAGGAATCAAGTTTAGAACTATGGGAGATAAAGACAATAGGTATAGGGAAAAAATTAGAGAGCATGATGGTGACTAAAGGAGGAAAGATGACCACAAGTACAAAAGTGGTCCTTATGTTGCACAAGGAAACTGGGATACTAATTCTTAGAAACTTGAGGATGGAAGCTTTGTGGGCAAAACTAGTTAAATGGTAAAAAAGCCAAGAGAGTTGCCTCAAGGAAATCAAGTTAGATATTTTAGGTTTGAGTTAGAATGTGGAGTCACATGCAATTGACATTAAGCAGCTTGAGCAATAATTTGGATAGATGTCTGCCACATTGAGACAACACCAATTGGTCACTCTTAAAAACAACGTTGTTTAGAATCCTAAGAATGATAGTCATTGTTAGCTATTATTGCTCAAAGCGGTATGACCACTATTGATTTGCCTATGTCTGTGGTTGATAACATGAGAAATAACTCCGTACACATTGATAATAAAGGTGCACATAGAGTAAAAAATTTGGTGCTGAATGATGAGGCCTCTCAAAATCTTTCTGTTATTGAGAAAGAAGCTGATATTGACAAAGGAAAGGGTAAAGAGGTCACTCTAGTATTGAATCCCATTCCCCGACCTCCTCCACCTTTCTCTAAAGACTGAAGAAGAAAGCCAAATAGGGAAAGCTCTTATGGAAATATCTATGCTAAAGGATTTATCTATGAAAATACTTCTTATGAAAGCTCTAAAGAAGATGTTAGGTTATGTAAAGTTTATGAATAATTTTGTGACAAAGAAGAGGGCAAGGAGTTACGAACTTACTGATAATGAGCACCATTGTAGTCCCATTGCCTATCGATGTTTAGTTGAATAGAAGAAAGATCTGGGAGCATTTATCATTTCTTGTACTATTGGGTCTTCAAATTTTGCACAAGCCTTATGTGTTCTAGGTGCTCGCATTAACTTGATTTTGCTAGTCATCTATAAGAAGTTTGGGTTGTGGTTTCCTAAACCAACATTTATGAGACTTTTAACGATGGACTACACTGTGAAGAAGATCGTTGATATCTTATGTGTTGTGTTGGTAAGGGTATCATCTTTCATATTTTCACTTGATTTTGAGATTCTTTATTTTGAGGTTTACTTTGAGATTCCTATCATGTTATAAAGGGCTTTCCTAGCTATGGGTAGGGAATTAGTTGACATAGATACAAGAGAGATAAAGTGCAGACTTAATAATGAGCAATTCACTTTTAATGTATGCCAGTCTATGAAGTAGTCTAAAAATATCTATGTGGTTTTTATGATAGAAACTATAGACGGAGATGAGTTGGTAGCACCTATTAAGGATAGACTCAGTGTTGACACACTTGCAATCGTGATAATAAATTTTGATAGTGATGGTATTAACAGGTATGATGAGAAGTGAATGCATTTATTAGTAGGGGTTCATAAACTTATGTAGAAAATAAGTTGGACCTTGATATGAAGAATAAAGCAACCCCACCAACCGAACCATCAATTAAAGACCCTCCAATTTTGAAATTTAAGGCCTTTCCCTCTCTTTATGGTATGAATTCTCTGGAGCCAACATACCTTGATGGTTATTATTGCAACATATTTTTTAGAGTGATAGGTTGAGGCCTTAGTGTTGGTCTTGTAGAGGTTTAAGAGGGCTATTGGTTAGATTATTAATTACATCATTGGAATTTTACCAAAAAATTTATACTCACAAATTTCAATTAGAGCCGCAATTTATACCTAAGATTGAATATACCCATGCAAAAGGTTGTGAAGAAAGAAATTATCAAGTGGTTAGATGTAGGTGTAGTTTATCTAATTACTAATAGCAAATGGGTGAGCCCAGTTCGGTGTGTGCCAAAGAAGAGTAGGATCACTGTGATTCTGAATGAGTAGAATAAGCTATTGCCTGTGAGACCAATCACCGAATTATGAGTATGAATGGACTACAGGGAACTAAATTCATAGACCCAGAAGGATCACTTTCCTATGCCGTTTGTGGACTAGATGTTCAACCATCTTGCTGTCATAGGATGGTATTGTTTTGTCGATGGTTATTTTGGGTATAAGCAGACTTATATTACTTCCAAGGACCATGAGAAGACTACTTTCACTTGTCCCTATGGAATGTTTGCATTAAAGAGGATGCTATTTGTTCTATGCAATGCTTCTGTAATTTTTCAGCATTGTATGGTGATGATAGGCGAAATTACGCGCCTATATCAATATATTTTGCCCATATTTTAGCCTAGTTTCGAGAACTAATTATCTATTTCGTACACTTTTAGTCCTTTTTCCTGTAAATGAGCTAACAAATGTGATTAGGAAAGTTTCAGGTATAAATGATGCAAAATACAGCAATTTATGGCTTACTTGACGCAAAAGAAAGCTCACAAACGAGATGGAAAGGAGCTGGACGCATAAAGGACTAAATCTGCTGCATGGAAAATCTGTCCCGGGCTAAAACAGCATTTCTGAAGACTTTGGGACTTACAGACACAAAGCTGGATTTTTGCCATAATACATTAACCTAGTGCAATTAGGTTATGTGTTTCATCATTCTATTTGGATTATAATTTTGTAACCTTACCCTAGTACAATTGGGTCAAGGATTTCATTAGTATATTAGGATTTGGTTATTTATTTTATTAGTTTAGTAGGAGTAGGATAGGAGTATTATAAATACCCTATCATGTTAGAGATTTTCAAGGGGGGAGACATTCTAACAATTCATTCATCTCCTTACAATTAAGACATCTTCCTACAACCCATTCTCAATTCTTCATTCTTCTACTCTTAAATTCCACAACAAGAGAATCGTTACTTGCTACGGAATCACTAAAACCACACGCCAAACACCTACTATTCACGCCATCCACCATGCAAAACGTGATATCCTTCGCATTCACGGGTAACTAAATCTCTTAGTTGGGGTTATGGAAGCCGAATGAGTTACTATCTATAGCTATGAGTTTGTGAGTTCAAGACAAGTATATTGCTTATATCATTATTCTCTTCATCTTAAATCTACATTCTTTGCGGTTCAAACACAAGAACACGCCATTCTAACATCTAACCTGTTCGAGAGAAAGGTTATTTGTCTAGAAAAGAAGACGCATAGACCAACGCCAGTCTAACATCTGACTTGTTCGAGAGAAAAGTTATTTGTCTGGAAAAGAGATAATGTCAAGGTAGTAGGACACCCTTTCCTATTAAAAAGCTAGTGCCGTACCTGGACTAACTTCTTGGAGAATTCGTACCGTTAGTCACGCTTTAAGCTCGAGAGAGTTAAAGTGAAATAGTCCTTGTTTAGGTCGAGAGACGCTTGGATTTACCATCGACTACAATTCTCTATAAGCAATTACATGTCAAGACTCTACACACTCATAGCCAATAGAGACGTATACCTCAGAAGGTGGACATAACCCCAACGCCTCAATTCTCATTGTTTACAACACACGTGACAATCTCTCTTTATTTTGCTATTTTCAGTTCTTACATTCTTGTTTTGGTTACATACTACAATCCCCCCCTTTCCTACGAGACTTGCACTAAAAGTCTAGTAATTTCTCTTGCTTGTTGGCCAAGCTATTCTCTGTGGGATCGATACCCAACCCAGGTTGGGTTCTATATTTGCTAACGACCGCTTTACACTCCCACGAGAGCTGTAGATTGAGCGTTATCATATGGTGTCCGTTTTTTCTAATATGGTGGAAGACACTTTAGATTTTCATGGATGATTTTTCATTTATGAAAGATTCATTTGATGATTGTTTGGCTCACTTATCTAATGTCATGCAAAGATATGAAGAGTGCAACTTGGTGCTTAATTGAGAAAAGTTCTATTTTATGGTAAATGAAGGGATAGTTCTTTGGCACAATATTTCTAATAAGGGGTAGAAGTTGACAAGGCTAAGATTAAGATGATCGAAAAATTGCCCCCACCCTTTTCTGTGAAGGGAATTTGAAGTTTCTTGGGTCATGTGTATTTCTATAGGTGATTCATCAAGGAATTCACTAAAATTGTAAATCCATTATGCAAATTATTAGATAAGAAGGTGAAATATAGTTCTTTGGAACAAAATTTCTAAGAAGGGATAGAATTTGGCAAGGCTAAGATTGAGTTGATTTAAAAATTATCTCCACCAATTTTTGTGAAGGGCATTCAGAGTTTCTTGGGTCTTACATGTTTCTATAGGTGATTCATCAAGGAATACACTAAAACTGCAAATCCATTATTCAAATTATTATATAAGAAGGTGAAACTTCTATTTGATGATGCTTGCCTAAAGACTTTTGAGTGTCCAAAAGAGAGGTTGACTTCAGCTCCTATTATTGTGTCCCTTGATTGGACCCTACCATTTGAAGTGATGTGTGATGCTAGTGATGCGGCACTAGGAGAAGTCCCAAACCAGAGGCTAAAAAATATTCTACATCCCATCTCCTATGCTAACAAAATGGCTAATCCTGTGTTGAAAAATTACACTGTTGCTGAACAAGGGTTGCTTGCAGTGGTGTTCCCCTTTAAGAAATTCCAATCTTACTTGATTGGCACCAAAGTCATTATGCACATTGGACATGTATCTCTTAGGTATGTTATGGATAATAAGGATGCAAAGCTAATGTTAATTTGATGGGTACTTCAGTCGTAGGAATTTGATTTTGGGGTTAAGGATCGAAAGGCCACCGAAGACTAAGTTGTCCATTTGTCACGCCCAAAGGAGGAAGCAATGCTAAAACTAAGGGATGAGCTTAAAATTGATGATACTTTTACAGATGAGCAAGTCTTGGTAGCATTAAAAGAATCCCTTGGTTTGCAGGCTTTGCCAACTATTTGGAGAGTGATCCCATCCTAGAAGATATGTCATTTCAGCAATGCAAGCGATTATACATGAGGTGAGAAATTTCTTTTAGGATGAGCCACACCTATTTAGGTATGTGCTGATGGTATGATTAGGAGGCATGTTCTTGAGGTTAAAATGATGAGTATTCTAGATTCATGTCATTCGTTCCAGTTAGGGTCATCATAGAGGTACTCACACAGTGCACAAAATCTTGCAAATATGGTTACGATTGTCCTACTATTTACAAGGATGCACATGATTATGATAGGGATTATGACTAATGCCAAATTCAAGGTAATATTTTGCAAAAACATGAGCTTTCATGACACCCATCCTTGTGCTTGAATTGTTTGATGTTTGGGGTATCAACTTTATGGGCCCTTTTATGAGTTCATGTAGGATAAAGTATATCTTGGTGGCTGTTGACTATGTTTAAAGTGGGTGGAAGCAATTGTGATTCAAATAAATAAAGGGAAGGGAATCACAACATTCTTGAAGAAGAATATTTTCTCTAGATTCAGTACACTCGGAGTAATCATTGCTGATGGCGGCTCACACTTTTGAGATTGTCTTTTCAAAGCCTTACTTGATAAATATGGTGTGAAACATAAAGAATACACATCTTACCATCCTCAAACAAATGGGTAAGTTGAGGTATTCGATCGGGAGATAATGTCCATTTTAGAGAAGACTATAAATCCTAATAGGACTGATTGGACTAGAAAGATAGACGATGCATTATAGGACTACAACCATACCAGACTCCTACTGGTGCATCTCTATATAAGCTTGTGCATATAAAATCATGCCATTTACCTGTTGAACTTGAGCATAAGGAACTTTGGGAACTGAAAAAGCTATGTTTTGAGTAAAGTGATGCAGCACACTTAAGATTGGAGAAGATGAATGAGATGGATGAGTTCTACCTTCGTGCCTATGAGAGTTTAGCCTTGTATAGTGAAAAGATGAAATTGTACCATAATTGAAGAATTGAGCAGAGAGAATTCTATCTTAGTGATTTTGTCTAGTCATATATTTTGAGACTTCACTTGTTTCTTGGAAAATTGAAGTCTAAATTGTCTAAAACACTCACTTTGGTGTTGGTATTTCCACAAGAAGCAATAGAGATACAATAAAGTGGTGATGTCCCATTTAAGGTTAACGGACGATGTGGTAAGCACTACTTGGGAAACATAGAATAGATAAATTTGTGTGTGGATTTGAGCCTAGATGAATTCTGAGTAGTCAAGGAAGTTAGGACATGCCACAATGTTAAATTAGGAACTTTGTGGGAGTCAACCCATGGGATCATTAGTAATGTTGTAGTACCCAACATAGCCATGTCGTTTCGTGACATTAAATTAAGCACTTCTTGGGAGGCAACCAAAGGGTTTTAGTGTTCACTTTATTTTGTTTTTCTCAGGGTCGAAAGCATGCAAGAATTACTAACATAAGGCAAACATAAGAAATCAAAAAATTCCAGGCAAGTCTGTTCGCGAATAAAATCTATGGGTCATGACTTAGGTACACGAATTGTAGACCTAACTTATGAAAATCTGTGTGAAATCCCACCATCAGAACATGTCCCAAAAGTTTAGTCCATTGGTGTAAACTATACCTATGACTCGTAAATATGATTCTTGAAAATAAAAAAGATATTGGGTTGTAGGACTTCAGCTAATAGTGTAGACTATGAGTCATAGACCTTGTCTATGACCCATAGCTTGAACCCAAGGGAATCAGAGTTTCTTAAGTACTACATGACCCAGGATTCCAACCCACGGATTATGATCTTTGTCTATGATTCTTTGATCAATCTAGTGGGTACAGGTAAGTTCATTTAGATTACAATCTTATTTAAATCAAAACCCTCATGCAACCCGGCCCAAAAAATAAAAATCGGCCTTTTCTCATCAACAAAACCCTAAACCTAATTTCTTTCAAACCCATATCCATAAAAGCAATTCTAATTTAAACCAAAACTATAACACCATAGATATTTCCCTCCTTTCCCATTTAAAACAAAAAAACCTATTGCACCTTTATGGTGATCAACCCTAATATCCTAAGCAAAATATCCACCACGTGTGAGAAGCATCAAGTGAGGAACCAAGTTGTTTTTCTTTTAAAATTATCATTTATGCCTTGTATGTTGCATTCACTTGATGATTATCTTGGGTTACTTCCCCTTAAAACCAAGTAAGATTAATTCATGATGTAATGTTCCCCAAATTGCCAAGGTATAATTGTAGTTGAGATGGTTTGATCTAACACAAACTAAATGGGTGAAAAAATTAACAATTTGGAATTGTCAAACTAGTGCCAGTGTGCTGAGGCTTGATTAAAACTAACAAGTCCAACCCATGATTTATGAACTGGATTCACGAGTCATGGATTTGAGTCATAAGAATCATACCTAATAATCCATAGCTTAGGTGTTGGGTCTGCCTTTTGCATGTTGGGTTTATAACTTGTGAACCCAATCCATGACTTATAGACTAGACTAGTGAACTACATCCTGAAGTCGAACATAGTCTATGATTCGTGAACCTAGTGTACGACTTATAGATTGGACTCGTGAATAAAATCTGTATCTTTTAAATTTCATTAAGTGTTTACGCAGTTATTTGTTTTGCATACTATATCTTCTCTACATAGGTATCATGCCTGTAAAAGAGATACCAAAATAAGGGTGATGCCAACCCCAACAAGAGGGCCAGAGTCTATGACCCATATTTTACACTCTGAGATGAGTCTTGTAAGATAATTAGGATTGTGAAAGAGTATCCGATGGATGATGACCCACAAATGCCTTACCGTACATAATGACATACATAAGAGAAAGTAATATCCAAAACTTTAATACAACCTACACCACAACCTCGGCCCCAGCTAAGGACATAGTTTCCACCGGCCCCTATTGGACAAGAAAAGCACTGAATGAAAAGTGCTTGGTGATTTCCACAATATTCCTCTGCCTTTCCCCAGTCTGATGAGGGGGAGAAATAATTTAAGTTTGTGATAGTGAGGAGGAAACAACCACTCCAGTCTAAAGAGAAAGCGAAATCAACTGAGTTAGGTAGTGTTGAGAGAGATACAAATATTCCCTAGTCTGAAGAAGGAGATGAGTTGTCCAAGTCTGGTAAGGGTGAGGGTGATGCTGTTGCTGTATCTGCTTTACGTGATGAGATAAAGGATTCCACACACTCCTCTAGATGCCTTTTACCTAAGAAAATAAGAGGTGGTGTGTGCTGGATATAAAGGACATATATGATAGAGATATTAAGCCAACTAAGAGGGGTTGATTCAGTGGGAACATAGTTGAGGAACCCCACATTCAAAAAACTTACTTGGAAAGGATCCTAGATATTAATGCATTATTTGCTAGAAACAGGATTGGTTGGATGGGAGAGGCTTCGGAATCTTATAGTCATGAGTTGGTTTATGAGTTATATCCATTTTTTGCTGCCTTAATTGATTTGATCACACCTGTGGCAGTGAGCTTCGGACCAATCTCCATTGGCCCACTCATTGTTTGGGGTACTCGGGTTGACATATCCATGTAGATTATTCAGTTGTTTTTGTTTAGGACCAGGCATGAGATACCGATATTACTACATAATTTGACACTAGGATAGAGAACATAAGAAATATAACTAAGATGAAGGATCCAAAATAGAGACAAAAGTTATTGAGTTGGGTTGCTCCATATATTACTAAGCATGGAGTTGATGTCTCTTGGGTTGAGGGGAAAACAAATATTAAGAAATCATCCCTATACTTCACAAGAAAATTTTGGTGGTTATAGTTCAAATAGTTTGTGCTCGACTGAAGTTGATAACTCACTCACACTTGACTGGGCTATTCTCTGGGAAAGTATCATGGCTGGATATGGTATAAATTTTTCTTGATTCATTTGAGATAAGATTCATGAGAGGTCATTCAATGAGATCACTGGCATACCATTCCCTTATTTGATTTAGAAGCTGTATAATATGATGGGAGTTATAGCATTAGCAGGTGTTGATCATCTAGTTACAGTGACTTATTTATCTGATATATGTTTGATTATAGGCACTACCTACCTGGTTCCATAGAGAAATACATATCCATATACTTCATTTCGAGTGGACTTATTTGAGGAGCCATTGGAGATGATTGAGCAGGTATATAGGTTGGCATAGGGTAGTCAGATAGAGATTGGTAGTTAGTATATGGAGAGTTTAGCTTCTGCGGGTAGTGAGGGGGTAGCAAGAACTTTAGTTCCACCATCTACTTCTACAGTCCCCCTTTGCCCACCTAATTTAGGTATGGTTATGGTATAACATAAGTTTTTGATGAGAGTTGTATAGAGTATTGTCAACTTAGAGATTAGGAGGGGGAAGAGACTGCGTAAGGCTCAGATTCTTGATTTATCTAATTCGAGGAAGGAGGTTGCCATATTGAAGACTGAGGTTCATGCTTTAGCAAAACACCCTACTACGATCATACCACCATTGATAACACCCATATCGAAGCCATTTCCTATAACATCAGCCTTGGTGTTTGACTTTTTTTATGATAATGAGCGCCCTACTGATAGGAGTAAGAGGAAACGAGGCTTGATAATGCAAAGTGGGAGTTATAAAGTGTTTAAAAGGGACTTGAAGAGAAAAGCTACAAAGTCCAGGGTTGAGTATCATCTTGATAAGATTGCTCGTGAACAACAGAAGATGGGAGCCTCTTTTAGTGACCAGCTACCGCCAACTAGCACTGAGCTTGATGTGCCTCATGAATGCTGTAGATGAGTCCACATTTGGTGCCTAAAGCATCATAGGTATGTGTCCACTCCCTTTATTCTACTTATTTTCTTAGATATGCATTGAGTATAGTGCATTAGTTCTTAGTTGGGGGTGGGGGTATACCACCACTCAGGGTTTTTGCTGTTATGTCTCTTTTCTTGGGGTGTGCTATCATAGTAGAGACGGCATAATTAGGATACTAATTTTATTGTTTGATTAGGAAAAAAATAAAAAACCTTAGTGTAGTCATGTTTTTTATTGATTTGTGATGCTAAACTGTTTTTTGATAATTAAAGAATACCCCTCCTAAAATTTTGTTATAAATTATGTATTGTGTATATGCAAAACTCCTAAAATTTTGTTATAAATTATGTATTGTGTATATGCAAAATTGTGACCATTATAAGAACTTGTTATGGTATTAGGATTAGGGGAAGAATAACCATATCTTAGCAATGCATGAATCGAATAGGTAGCAGTTGATGGTGTAACCCTGTGCTATATGGGTGTGAGGTTGCTTGCTTAGTTTAGTTTGTGTGTATGATCCATAACTTACCTAGTTAGTCTTGTCTAGGTTGTATGATATTTGGTTGGGACATGATCATAGGCCGTTCTTGAAAAAAGTTCACTTTCATCCTAAATACCAAACTAAATGAAATAAGTATCCCTTGATCCTAAATTTGAGCCTTAAGGTGACCATTTTCTTTCATTAACCCATTCACCTTCCCATTTTAATTACAACAAACTTATTTTGGCCCTAGTCCCTCCTTGGACATCATATACCTTAACTCAGGCAAATTGCCTAATTTGAGGGTGGCTATAATAAGGATGCATAGTTGGATATGGGTATGAATAAAAAGTAAAGAAGAGAAAAGGAAATTGATTTGGGTGTGGTATGGAAAACAAAAAAAAGAAAAAAAGAAAAAAGAAAAATCAAAAAAAAAAAGTGAAAAAAGACAAAAAAATATAAAGTGTAAAGCAGAACCACACCCAAAATCTGAAAATTAGTAGCTGAGAATAAGAGAGAATAAAGTGAGCATGGTTGAAAAGTGCAGCCATAAACATAAGCATAGTGTCAAGGAGGGTTGATTCACTTTTTCCATATCTACCATACCTCCCCCAAACCCACAATACAAGCCGAGAAAAGTCCTATAGTGATCCTAATCTAATTGTTCGAAAAACTAAGGCATAGAAAATAAGGGCAAATCTATGGTATTTCACGCGCATTTTTTGAACTTCTTTGTGAGTGAGTGTTTTGATATTGTCCCTACATTGATATTAATTGTTATACTATGAGTGCATGGGACTTTTTTGTTATGATAGTACATAGGTTGCATTGTTAGCTGCTCTTTATTTGGGTAACATTATTTGTATATATGCTTGATTATTTATTTGTAATCTGATGCAATCATTTGATCCTTTTGTGTCATGATATTGTGTTGCACGGATACATATAGTGAGTTTAAATTTTTGCATAGGAGGGGGTGAAATTTTGTGATAAACTGAACAAATTGACTGTCATAGGTCTGTTAGGTTTCTCTTAGTTAAGCATCATATGTGTTTATTGTGTTTTATTTGTCCGAGGACATGAAAATATTCTAAGTTGAGGGTTGATGTTCCATGATTTCATGGAACTTTCGATGCTTAAACTGAGGAAATTATATAATAACTTAGGTATTTTTGTTGGGTATGTGCTTTTGTGATGTTGTGCAGGAAAATGGGGTTTGGAGGCAACTTGGAGAAAAAGGATAAAAAATTAACCAAGGAAGAAAGATTTATGAGTCCCATGGGTGTGGTCCATGGCCCGTAAATAGGACCCACGACCCATGGAAGGTAATCATCCATTGGGTTCTGAGGGTGAAAGCAAGATCTTATTTTCACTTGTGAATCCAAACTACTATTCATGAATGAAAGTCGTGAGCTAGATACTAAGGATAGTTTCATACTCTGATTTCCACGAGAGAGATGTATGACTTGTGGACTGATTTACGACTACAATCCACGAGTCATAGGAAGCTGTTAACCTAATTTTTTTGTGTCTATAAATACTCCCATTGTGTTTTATGATTAGTTTTGCACTATTACATTATTTTGAGGTTCTTAGACATATTATTGATCTTGGAATTATTTATATTATTTTTTATTCAATTTGAGATTTTAGAGTTTTTCATCTTTTTCTTGTAACTGCACAATTATGCCTTCATTTATGAATTCTTTTTGCTTGCTTATATATATGAGTAGCTAAACCCCACAACTAAGGTTGTGGGAACAATGATGAATTAATGAAATGGGTTAAGTGCGAAGTCATTCTAGGCCTGTGTGCTTGCATGTATTGGTATCTTCTTTATTTTGATTGCTTTCTTGATGGTTGCAAATGTTAGGAAATTACGTGTATTCTAGACTTTCTTGAGAAATAGGTAGAGACTAGGAGAATGAGATAACAACAGAGATTTGAAGCTATCAACCTTTATCTAAGTAAGTTGAACCTTAATCGGAATAGTTAATCTGAGATCACAGAACAAGGGTTAGTAATACGATGCTCTGAATCCAAAAGGAGATGAATAAGATTTATCTAACCTAGGTTGAGAGACAATTATATGATACATATCTTGTTAGATTTTACATGAAAGGCTTTGGGATAGCTGCTACCCCAAACAACCAATGAAATTATGTAGTCATAGGGATCACAATCCTAGGGCTTGTCTCATATTGATCACAATCCAATCAACCAATAACTGCTATTGCTACAACCAACTTTCACAAAAATACCCCTTTTAATTACTTACTTTCCAGTTATGTAGACAAACTTTTAATGGAATTTTGGCTTATTCCTCATGGGATCGATACTTTTTTAGACTCTATATTTGATTTAGAGACCCCTTTATACTTTTTGAGAGGTTTAATTTGAGAGACATCAGTAAACCATAAAAATCTTAGCATGTGTGGACATGGTAATTGAGAATTTGATGGTTCCTATAGTATATCAGGTTATGTTATTATTGATATATTTGGTTCATTGAGTGGACCAGTTATGTTGTTGTGGATATATTGTGTTTATTAAGTGAATTAGTTGACACTACTGTTGTTATTTGGGTTTATGAGTGGCCCTGGATACTGATCTACTTAAATTGTGTAAATACTTTTTTTGAAGTCTATTGAAAAGAGTAACTGTGACAAGGCTCAGTCTATCATTATTAGTCATGTTATTGGCTTGGTGAATTGCCTGTATTATCTTATACTTGTCAAAATTGCTGGTATTGTTAAGAAAGGCTAAGTGGAGGAATAATTTCTAATTGTTACTTGATTATACTTGTTTACAAATTATTGTCTATGTGTCTATAATACTAGGTACTGCCCTAGATTATGAATAAATTCAAAGCAAGATTATTATGATTCTGAATGAAATGGTTGCTAAAGAGTTGGAAATCATTGTAGTTATGTATTTTATGTTCATAATTAAGTGAGTGTTAAATTCATAGCAGAAGGTGACATAGTTTTTGAAAGGTGGTACATTAGAGTTGAATGTTGTGTGGTGGTTGACTTGTAGATTAGTTCATCTGTTACAAGGTAAGTGAGGTCTTAGAAGGAAAGTGAAAAATTAGAATGGTGAATAATGTAATATGAGAGGTTATTTGTGGTATTAATTAAGTTCATGTTTTATTTTGGCAAGTTATGCTATGCCTATGTGATTCAACTTTGATCGACCGATGATGCTTACTAGTATATGTGGTTGTACTGATACGACCCTTGCTATACCTTATTCTGGGGTATAGTCAAGTTGCAGGATTAGTTAATGTTTCTTGCTTGATGTAGTATGGATATCCAACAACTTTTATCTTTTGTTCCTTATGGTGGAAGCTGAGTCATATGTACTTTAGATTTTCTTGTGCAGGTTTTGTGCCTGTCTAGACTAGATCTTTGGAGTAGCATAATTCATTTTGTATTATAAGGATTGTAATCAATGTTTTACCAATTGAAATATTTGATGTTTTTTTATCACTTTTTCATGCTGTATAGATGGGTTATAAAGGTTCTCTGATCTAGGTGGATTAAAGTAGGAGTCTACATGATCTAATTATTTGGGTCATGATAGGTTATCTCTTTTATGGTCACTACCACTGTGATGATAGTTATTTCATCTCCTACCTCTATCAACCTTTAGTCCTTCATCCAGCTAATGATGGAGGGAAATCACAATCTTCACTTTGTCCTGACTTGATGTTGTATTATCCTAGATAA
The DNA here is from genome assembly GCF_002878395.1 of Capsicum annuum. Lineage (NCBI taxonomy): Eukaryota > Viridiplantae > Streptophyta > Magnoliopsida > Solanales > Solanaceae > Capsicum > Capsicum annuum. The sequence continues at coordinate 90,066,880 of NC_061119.1, read as the reverse complement.
TAGTAGCACTAAGATCTTTAGCACCAAGATAAATTTCAACATTTAGAATCCACGACTGGGAATTTCTTGAAGATATCAAGTGTTACAAACTCAAGCTTTGATGTATGCGATGATGAAAACTAAACATGAAAAAGAATAGACTCCTGCTGATAACCTGTGTTAAAATTAAAATCAAAAGGAAGTTATAAGTAAAAAGACAGGAATAATAAATAAGACAATCGGAAGAACATACATATCTTTCTTTTTGTAACACCCCATAAAATCCTTGCTAAGTTTCTAACCATTCGTCGTATGTTTAAAGGCCCGAAAGCTATTATGTTAAACCATAAATAAGTGCTATTATCATTTACCTAGTTTGTAAAGTGCTTTTCATGTGAATCATGGTCATAGAAAGCACTTAGAGAAAAGTTGAGTGGACAGCATTTGTTATCGATTGTGTTTTAGTATTCGATCCTACAAGGGTCACTTAAAACAAGTATAAATTTTATATTATATAAAGTTTTGGAGCTCAATACCAACCAAATTAAATATGTTTGAGTGTTCTTTCCAACATATCTAATTTTATATCAATCTGATATAGGAATAGAAAGTTATGCTCATTTTACCTAAGGGTGTTTGTTTGTCAGAGATTGGCGACCTGAGTTGATGAGCTATTCGTACTCAAACAAATCTTTACCTTAAGCATCATATCAAGGAGTACTCTACATTATTACTACATGCAAGACATTCAAGATAGAAATACAATGACTACACAGATAAAATGTTTTACACTAAGCATGTTATATACATTTGAAAACTCAAGAGCGCTACTTCAAAACATCCTAACCTCAAGAATTAACTCACCTAGTTATCAAACTCATGCATATTACTCTATCAAAGAGATCATATAAATCACATAACTATCCTCAAACATGTTCCCTCACCATAAGAGACTTACTTATATTCACTCACCTAGATGCAATTTATCACACAAATGGGTATAAGAACCAAATTATGCTCACTCTAACAAAGAATTCACCAGTTAAATAAGATGAACCATAGTCTTGACCTTAGTGTAGTACTCTACTAAAATCAGAATGTTGAAGATCAGGATCAAGTAGGACTTTGAGGGCTGTAATGTAAGCTAAGGGACAAGTAAGAATTATTTTTGCTAGAAATCATGACTGTCTTCCCTAAGAACTTTAATACATCACAAATACATTAAGATCCATCTCAAAACAACCACACTTTTGACCACCTCTACATTTCCATTCTCTTTTGTATTGCCTATCTCATTAAGCTAATTCACAATTATTATGGAGGGAGTATTCTTTATCAACTCATGATTAAATTCTCGCACAATTTTTCTCTATTTCATTACAAAACTCCCAACCACCTTACATCACATTTTTTTTTTAACACTAATAGATACTTTTTGGGGGCTTCACTTTCACCTTTTCCCTTACTCCTTAACCAAATTTTTTTGCAACTAAATTTCTTAGGAGCTTTTGATAAATTTAAGGTCAATCAAAGAAGGAGAACATGCTACATATGAGACTACCAAAAAATATAGGCTAAAGGATCAACGGGGATAACTAGGATTATACATAAGGGTAGATAAAGGAGAGGGTATATGAAATATGGCTACTAAAGAGATACTTATATCATCTCCTAAACCTACTCTCTTTATTTTTCTTTGCACACACACCAGGCAAGTTCTAGACATCAAAATCCAATAAGGAATACATAAAAACCTCACCCACACATGGCATATGCTCAAGTCATGTAGGATCATTGTATAATCTGAACCAAACAATCACTCGAATTCCACATTAAGCCAACAACATTCAAGAGTCATATTCATGAGCCTAGGAGTCTCAAAAGTAGTTATTCAACAAAATCACATGAAATACAACTTGCATCATGCAATCACACATAGTACTAAAAAGAGCATCTAACTTACCTAGCACAAAATTTTAAAATTTACTCCTAAAAAAAGGATTACTGGGTTCAAAGGGCACCTCTATGGAAACTAACCAAAAAGAACAACCACGGGGTGGGTAAAGTGTGCACCTACTAAACTGACTCCAACAAAAGCATAAACTAACAAATAAAAATATATTTGTAATTTTATTAAATTTACCCAAAAGCTAGAAAACAACTAAGAATTTAGATCCTATAGTGTCATCTTCATCCAAAACCATGGAAATTTCCCTACCCCACACTTAAAAACATACTTTTTCCTTAAAGTATAATTAAAAGTAAAGATATAACTAACCCCTGAGGCCTTTAGGTCTAGCTAGCAACATCTTTAAACATCAATGGGGTTAGTTGACCCCACACTCAGTCTTTGCCATGCTCTTTAGCTCAAGTCTCTAGTACAAACTTCTCATCAACCTGTCACTCAACAATAACAAAAACTATGTGAAGTAAAAACTAAAGTACTAAAGTGAATTACCTACCTTAACTTGGGTTGCCTCCCAAGCAGTGCCTTATTTTATTTTTGTGGAACGACCCACTTTACTACATCTCAACCATTTTCTTTTATCCTCTTCCTCTTGCTTATAGGACATCTTCTTATTGATTTTTGTCCTATTTAGTTTGTATTCTCAAGGTCATCATCTTTTTCCACTATATCCTTTTCAGGATCCCTAATTTTCACAACTGCAGGCTTAGGGGGCAGCTTAGGCAACTCTATAAGAGAGTTTAAGGAGGTCTTTTGTGGTGCACTCTCTACTACCTCTCACTCATCCATATCTATGATGGTTATCATATAGAAGTATTTCTAATGGGAAGGTGGATTAAGTGGTTTATAAACCTTGAAGACCATTTTTTCTTTATCCAATTTCATTTTAAGAGTTTTCGCTCTCACATCTATCAGCACTCCTCCCGTTGCTAAGAATAAATGTCCCAAAATGATTCATACCCTATCATCTGCATCATAATAAATAACAATAAAGAGAGTAGGGATAATAAACTTACCAACCTTTATGATCATGTCCTCAATAATTCCTTCGAGATGGACTTGGGTTCTGTCCGCTAATAGAAGCACCACAAAGAATGGTCTTTGCTTTACCAACATAAGAGTGTTGAACACTTATGGAGGAATCAAGTTTATACTTAACCCCAAATCACTCAGAGCATGGACCATATCACTGTTACTAATTTGTATGGAGAGGGCGAATCTCCCTGGATCCTTAAACTTCTTGGGTATCTTTTTCATCACTACAGAGCTGTACTTCTCAGTGAGTGCTTATATCTCAATATCCTACAGTTTTATCTTGTTAGTCACCATGTCCTTACATGGCATACTTAGGTATGCCCTGCAAAACATCTAAAAGAGGATGGTTAGTATGATGTTCTCCAAATGTGTCAAAGAACTTCTTGAAGCAAGCAACTTCTTTGGCCTTCTTAAGCCTGTACGAGAATGGTGGTGGTTGTCTCTTATTCACTTATATAGTAGCCTTTACTTTCGAGTACTCCAATTTTCTTGAATTTTTAGCATCTTTACTTTCAACCTGTTGAGGAACCAATGCTGCATCTACCTCCTTAATTTTCAATGGAGGCCTATTAATGAGTTCTTTACCAATTCTCAAAGTGATTTCCCTAACTTGCTTCAGAACTTTATTTTCACTTGGCAAACCATCTTGTGTGCCAGTGTTCTGTGCTTGAGCTAGTTGTCCCAACTGATTCTATAACTTCTTTTGATCCACTTGCTGATTTTTGATCTCAACATCCATTTCTTCTTGGTTGGCCAGGATTTTTTTCAAAGTGTCCTTAATGTTACTGTCATGAGTGTTGTGTAGCTCCTGAAATTTTTGATTCTGGTTATTCCCGTTTGCATAGTTGGGCCGAGTTCGCCACTTTTGGTTGTAGGCTTACACATAAGTTGGCTTCTATACATTTCCCACAAAGTTGACAAACTCCAAGTTTTCCTTACATAAGTCTGCAGAATGATCACTATTGCCATAAATCTCACACCAACATAGGGTCTTCTACACTGTATTCACTTGAGCTAGAGATTGGATCATACCCAATTTGCTGAATTATGTCATTATTTGATTCTACATAGCTGATAATTAGGTGGCTAAGGCTGTGATACTATCAACTTCTATCGTGTATACATCCTTTTTCACTAAGCTTCTGGACATGTGGCCATGATAGTCGAGATTTCCTTGAGCTTTGTTGTTCAACAAGGTATAAAGCTCATCATAAATTTTCTCCAGTGATTGACCACCTGCAGCTGAATCTAATAAATTTTTGTATTATGGTCGAGTGCTTTAACAAAGGTGTGAGCTAATACTTCATTGGACTGTTATGATCTGGATAGTCTCGAAGGAGAGACTTGAAACTCTCCCAAGCTTGATATAGATTCTCATATGGCTTCTACTTGAAGTTTAGTATCTCACTCTATAATCTTGCAGTCATCTCAGATGGGAAAAATAGATGAGGAATTTTTATGCCAAATCATCCCATGTAGTGATAGACCAGCCGACTTAATATTCAACCACTTCTTTGCATCACCCAAAAGTGAGAAGGGGAAGAGTGTTAGCCTTACATAATCAGTTGACACCTCCGTAGAGATGAATGTATCACTGATCTCAAGGAAATTTTGCAAGTAGGCCTGTGGATCTTCATGTGATAACTAAGTAAACTGTCCACTACTATGAAAAACCCATACCATGTTCTTCTTTAGCTCAAATCAGCCTCCACGAGTCAGTCTTTGAATAGCAGAGGTCACATTAGTTCTGAGTTGGATTGTTACTTCTAGTATAGTCCAGTGGTATGGTGGATCTTCAGCCATAGGTGCAGGATGATATTTATCTTGCTGAATTTGAGGGATTCTACAGAGAAGTAATATTTTTTTGTTCATGTAAGCGCTGCTCAGGTTTGGGATCTGGTTCAACCAACTAGCTATACCTTTCTAGCTTACTAGCTTTTGAAACCATAGAAGTAATATTTTTTTGTTCATGTAAGCACTACTCAGGTTTGGGATCTGGTTCAACCAACTCGCTATACCTTTTTAGCTTACTAGCTTTTGAAACCGGTGCCTGCAAATTCAGAAGCTAAGATCAAGTAATTAGCACTCACAAAATCACAAAGCAAAACTAAAACTAAGATGATTGCCAATTTACAAATCCCCAACAACAAATCCAAAAACTTGTAGCGCACATGCAAGTGTACATGGTCCACCCAATAGTAAAATAGCCTTTTACAAGATAAGTATTGATCCCATAGAGACTCGTATTAAAAAACTATCCAATTCTAGTTCTACTATAAAGATTAACAAGTGCAAACATTACTCCAAAAGTAATTAAGAGTTAAAACTATAAGTAAACTCACAGTACTGTAAATTAAATGTTCTTTAATAACAGTGGGTAGAAACCCATGGTTAAAGCACAATGAATAATCATAATAAACTATGTAACTTCATTGTTTAGGTTAATTATCTTGGTTGTTGGTCCAGGGGTCGATATTATGACTATGGCCTTCCAAACCTCTAATCAACCATCAACTTAGTCCCACAACTACATGTTGAGTGGGGATACAAGAACTAAGCTAAATGCATCCATATTCTATCCCATAATTGAACCAAATAGGGCTCTTAGGTATATTACGATCCTAAATTCAAATCATAACTTCATTCAAATGTGAGATTATGATTCTATTCCATCTATCCCACGTTCTAACCTATTATTCCTCCTTCTAGGCTCATGATAGAATTAAGCTTGTATTATAAATGTTGAAAATCCTAAAAATAGTTAAAAAAAGGATAAATAAACAACAAAAAATGATAAATAAGCAAAACCAAGTCAATTCCTAACAAGAGTAATCTTGTTCTTAGCCTTAACCCCGGAAAAGGGTGTTTAGGCACTCATGGAGTTACAAAGAATTGAAATAGATGAATCCAAGTTATAATACATAAACATACTAAAGTAAGGTAATAAAAAGATTAATTGAAGCCATATAAAGCAAATAGTGAATCCCCAAGGTCGTCCAAGGTGGTTACATAAGCGTTTAAGTGTCCTATTTATAGTAGGACCAAAGCTGCCGATTTTGACTTAGCCAACGTGTCATGCACTTATCGCATGGACAAGGGTCCGTGAAACGTTGGTATCATAGTGATATACTGTAAATAACATTTTTTGATTCCCCCAAGGGCATGTAACTTCCCTAAAGAGATTCCTAAGGTCTATGGCATGCCAATGAGTCCCCAAATTCTAGATTTGGTCGCATTGTACCCCATGCATTAGATTCTTCGTTCCTTGTTTTATGGTGAATTTTTCTCTTGATTTTAAGCTTGTATATCAACCATATATAATATAAATCAACTCACCAAGAATCATTTAATATCAAACACAACAAATTAGAGCTCAAAACACAATCAAATCTAACACGATGAACTAGCAAGGAACATAGATCAAGCTAAGAGTACTAGTTTTTGTGTTTAAAGTTTAACTTAATATTTTGTATCTTAGATTATTTAAATTGAACCTTAAACACTATAAAAAGTTTATTACACACATAAATACACAATTATAACCTTTGTAATGCATTACACACACTAGAATCCATCTAGATCAACTAGAACAACACATACCTTAAGCCAGTAAAACTAGTTTTCTCGTCTAAACTCTAAGTTAATAAATTGATTCTAAACTTGTTTGAAACACTCCTTAAACATTATAATTAATTATTTTTAACACTTATATTCTCAATTATATCATTAAATGCTCATTAATCACACAAGAAGTTCTCAAAACAAGACTAAATAAGCATAGATAATGACACTTAGGTGCATAAATCCACCTATGATGATGAGCTATCAACTAGTTGATAAGTCATCAAGTGAAGTCAACAACCTTCGGCATTAAAGCTAAAAAATGTCTATATATTGATGACCGGAGTAGATGAGCCATCAACTAGTTGACGGGTCATTAACTAAAGTCGTCAGATGAGAAACTCTGTAATTTTTTTAGTTTTCACAGGAGTAATTTGGTCCTTTCCTTTCCTCAAGACCCTTCCCCATGACCCAAATCACTAAATAAACATTATTTAATCATCAATAGTAAGTTTTCATTCCTTTTTCTCATCTCGACTCTAAAGAAAAAAGAAGTTAGGATTTCTTCCCAAAGTTCAACTTCCAAGGCTCCAAACTCATGTTTTCCCTCAATATATATATATAAGTTCAGGCATGTGGGGTTTGAAAAGGATTATCTTCCATCCTTGTGACCAAAAGTTTAATTTTTACAAGAATTTAAGGATTTGATGAGTGGGTTTCACATCCACTTTCTATGCTTTTGAAATGATGAGGCTTTATTATGATTTAAACTTCATTTTGAACAAGAATTCACATTTATTCATGTTTTTACTCACATGATTGATATTATGAAATGAGTTTTGGCCTTTTGAAATGAAATTCCATGACTTAAAAATTGTACATAACTTTAGTATGATTTATTTAATTTACAAGCAATTCAAACTTACTATTTCAGATTTTAGACTATTACAACATGATTATGATCTCAATTTGGATCTTATGAGCTCAACATGATATAAATTCACATATTTACTTATGAACATGATTTAGCAATAGAAGCATGATTGGTTTTCATACTTATAAGACTATATGCATACTTTAGAGTGAATTTTCATATATATGAGCACTAGTATGTTTTGGGAGAAGTATTTAACACTGAGGGAAATGGGTCTAATGCACCCAAATTCCCAAAGACTACATGCCATCATAGCTTAAAGGGGTCCTCGCTAGAGAGTGTCTCCCTTTATCAAATGGGCTTAGCTTTGTGATCACTCCAGTTAAAGTTCTATACCGATGGCAGGGTATGGTGTAAACCTCCTCAACGTAGGTCAGACATTGGACTCCAAGTTGCTTACAAGTTTTACGTCGGTTGGGCAAATCTCCTAAATAAATATTGATTTTTAAAACTAAGTGTAACATCTGACTAATTTTACTAAATTATTCCTTTGTCATGATCCAACCCTGGGCCTAGTCATGACAGGTATCTCAAGCCCACCAAGAATTGGAGACCACCCCATAGCCTATTGAATTGAGCAAAATCAAAATAATAACAAAGTGGAAGACAACCTTAGAATAAAGATAAAAAAGTTGATGTAACTCAAGAATAAGCTCTCAGAGTCAACAACACCATCTAACCCACACATGTCCACAGAATCCTCTTCAATGAACTCTTCAATTCTAAAATATTGAAAGAAACTGATTGAATGACTAAGCTTTTTGGAGGATGGAAGATTACCACTTTATCGCAAACGAAACGATGAACCAGATCACCTAACACTGCATGAGGTAATAAAAGAATCCCCTAGGACCCTACATCATAAAATGATGCATCATTCGAGGATGATTAGTGGGATGAGAACATGTAACTCAGGGTAGGGATAAAATAATGCCATTTCAAAATCAAGTCCAAACTTAATGTACATGTTCACATACATGGATACATATATATATAAGAAGCTAGGATAGGGAATAAAGTTTAGCATGTGGTTAAAAACCATTAACTTGTAATGTGTAGCATCAAACCATCCTAAGGGAACCCATGAGCTATGTGGGTCCTACTCCCCCTATCAGAAGTGCTTTAGTGCGTGTTAGCCACTACAGGAGAAATCCAAGGTAGGGCCAGGGAATCCTTGATTCCAATGAATCCTAAGTATATATATAAAGTGTGAACTATGCACATGGTCATAAAGACCCCCAGACTAGCTAACGTGGTTTCTAGTATTGGTCTCCTCGGGAGGGACCTCACCCTTCATGGTGAGCTACACTACCTCCTTTAAGCCCAAATTTAAACATTTACACATAATCTATCCATTTATCTAGGTAGCATTTACTAAGGCATTCACGGTTGGTATTTTCATACCACTATGCTTGCAAGTTTATAAAATCATGCCATTCCAATCATCCATAAACTTAGGGGAATCCACGATCCCCAAGCTCCAGTTTAAAAACCAAATTATGGCTATTAAGGCTATTTTAAACCATTTATATTCCATTAGCTATTTTATACAATGCAACAGTTTCAAAAATGGTTAAATTGTGCATAAAGCAATGTTTCAAAACCAATTTTATAAGGTGGGTTGAGATTATTACCAATTCCAATACCAAAAATCCATAAACTTTGGGGAAATCCACGTCCCCCATTCCATTATCCATACCCATGCACCCAATGAGTTCTAAAATCCATTAAAAAAAGCATAAACAAATGCATGTAAACCATGGAAATACCATTTAGACAAGAACTATCCGAAAGCCTCAACCCAAACTCAAAACCAAACATTATAACCATATGAATACCAAACAATTTCATGCAAAGATAAACATATAAGTTTAGGGAAAGAGATACATGCCAAAAAACACCAAAAATCTGGAGAAGAAACCACACTTTGAGTCCTAGATGACCAACCCTTAAAACCTTAGCTTTGGTCTTTACTTGGAAATTTGACAGAGAAAAGAGTATTTATGTTATGATAAAAGATAAAAATAAGTCCCTTTTAATGTTTTATGGTTGTGTGTTAGAATTGGGCATTAAAGGTAATGAACAAAGTGCCCCTAATAAAAATGCAGGAAAACTGTCGCTAGTGACTTCGGGTTACATCACAACTCATGGTCACTAATCATGAGTCATCACTAAGACTCGTAGCATAGGCAAAAACTCAGGTCCTCTTTACTGGTTTGGACACGAGTCTCACCCAACGACTCATGGAGTTTAGTCATTACCAAGCCAGAAACCTTAGACTATCTTACTATTAAGGTCATGAGTCCCTCACCACCACTCGTGACATTACCTTACGACTTGCATAGTCCCAGTTGTGACCATGCCAAGAACTTATGGAAAACTTACTGGTTAGACCACGATTAGCTCTATATGACTCATGATGAGTGAGTCTTTACGACTCATCACCTGTGTCGTAACCAGAGCAGTAAGCACAATCACCATGAAAAATTTAGAGTCCAAAACTTAGGGTATTACATTAACCCCCTAGGATCATTCATCCTCGAATGAGGAGTTAAGGCACCTTTTCACATGAATACAAGACAAAAAGCACCTACGAAACCATGAATAACATCCAGAAAGGGATTAGAATAATAGAAGCTCATACCTTAAGCATGATCACCCAACCCAGAGAATAAAAATGAGTACTTGTCCTCCATATCCTCTTAAGATTTCCAAGTAGCTTCTTCAACCTTTTGATTCTCTAAAGAACCTACACCGAAGCCACATTCTTAGTAATCAATCATTGAATTTGTGTATCCAACATCTCCACTAGGACTTACTCATACAACAAGGATTCTAAAATACCTACATTCTTAATAGGCACAACTAAAGAAGTATCACCCACACACTTCTTAGTTACTGACACGTGGAAAATAGGATGAATGGAACCCAAACTCGTGGGCAACTTTAATTCATAAGCAACATTCCCCACTCTTCTTAAAATCTGATATAGACCCATATACCGAGGGATGAGCTTTCCCTTCTTTCCAAATTTCATCACTCCTTTCATAGGAGAAACTTTCAAAAACACCTAATCACCTACATCAAATTTCAACTCCCTTTGCCTCACATCTGGATAATACTTTTGGCGACTTTGTGCAGTATTACATCTTTCCCTGATCACCTTCATCTTCACCATGGATTAGAGTATATAGTTTGGACCAAATGACCTAGTCTCACCAACCTCAAACCACCTAATAGGAGGCCTACAACTCATACTATAAAGGGCCTCGATAGGAGCCATCCCAATACTAGAGTAGTAACTGTTATTATATGCAAACTTAATAAGAGGTAAGTGAACTACCCAACTTCCTTTAAAGTCAATCACACAACCCCTTAGCATATCCTCCAAGGTCTAAATAGTGCGTTCCTTTTGTCCTTCCATTTGAGGGTGGAAAGAGGTGCTAAGGTTCACCTTAGTCCCTATACTTTTCTAAAATGAATGCCAAAAATGAGAAGAAAATTACGTACCTCAGTCTGAAATAATGGACACGGGCGTTCCTTGCCATTTCACTATATCCTCAATAAATAACTTGGCATAATTCTCTCCAGAGTAAGTAGTCCTCCCAGGCAAGAAGTGAGCAGACTTAGTCATCCTATCTACATAACCCAAATCAAACCATACTAATGGCAAGACCGTGGAATACCTATAACAAAATCCATATTGATCGTCTCCCATTTCCACATAGGCAACTAAATCTCTTGAGACATGCCACCAGGCCTCAAGTGCTTAACCTACACTTGCTATATCTCTCTTCATATTGTTCTACTAATAGATCTCCTTCAAATAATGATACATGTTTGTCAAACCTGGATAAACTGTATACCTCGACTCATGAGCCTCAGTCAAAATCCTTTCCCACAGCCCATCAATATTAGGAACACACAACCTATCTTGATACCTTAGAATAAAATCACCACTAATCTCAAAGGCCATTACCTTTTATTGACCTACATCATCCTTAATATGCATAAGCATGGGATCCAAAGCCTGCTTCTCCTTCACTTCAGCACAAAAAGATAATTTTCCACCTATTGAACAATAATTCATCCATCCTTAGAGTCCAGAAGATGAACTCCCAAATTAGCTAGCTGGTGAATATCCTTCACCAATCCTCGCTTCTTTTCATCCACTAAGATAACCTTTCTATGGAAAACCTACTAAGATCATCAACAACCATATTAGCTTTACCCAGATGATAGTGAAGACTTATGTCATAGTCCTTGAGTAATTCAAGCCACCACCTCTACTTAAGATTCAACCCCTTCTAGGAAAAGACATACTGCAAGCTCTTATGATCCAAATAGATGTATATATGCACCCCATACAAATAATGGCACTAAATATTCAAAGCAAAAACCAAAGACGCCAACTCCAAATTATGAGTTGGGTAATTATTTTCATGAACCTTAATCTGCTTAGAAGCTTAGGCCATAACTTGCCATGCTGCATCAAGACACTACCCAGTCCCATATGGGATGCATTGCAATACATCATGAATCCATCAGTACCCTCGGTCAAGGTCCGAACTAGCGTAGAAGTTAACTTATCTTTCAACTTATCAAAGCTGCCCTTACATGCATCAGACTATAAGAACTTAACCTTTTTTTGAGTTAGCCTAGTCAATGGAGCAGCAATAGACAAAAAATTCTCCACAAACTATCTATAATACCTAACCAAGCCCAAGAAGTTCCAAATGTTGACTAGAGTCGTGGGTCTAGGACACCTCTTAACTGCCTCAACTTTATGTGGATCCACCTTGATCCCCTCTCTAGTAACAACATGCCCAAGGAAAGTCACAATATCCAACCAAAACTTACACTTAGAAAACTTAGCGTACAACCTTTGATCCTTAAGGGACTCTAACACAACTCAAAGGTGATTGGCATGATCTACCTCACTCTTAGAATACACCAAGATATCATTATTAAAGACAATAACAAACAAGTCCAAACAATGCCTGAAAACCTGATTCATAAGTCCATAAAAGTAGTTAGATCATTAGTCAATCCAAATGACGGAGCAAAGAACTCGTAGTGACCATATCAGGTATGGAATACAGTCTTAGGATTATCGCCCTCTTAATTTTCAATTGCTGATAGCTCGAACAGAGGTAATCTTAGAAATACATCTATCACCCTGAAGCTGGTCAAAAAGATCAACAATACTAGAGAGAGGATATTTATTCTTCACCACTGCCTTATTCAACTATTGATAATCTATGCATATCCAAAAAGACCTATCTTTTTTGAACGAAAACCACCGGAGCACCTTACATAGAAACACAAGAAAGGATGAAACCCTTATCAATGAGATTTTTTAACTGCTCTTTCAGCTCCTTCAAATCAACTAGAGCCATTCTATAAAAAGGAATAGAGATAGGATGTGTATTTGGTAGAAGATTTATCCCAAAGTATATTTCCCTATCGAGAGAAATGCCAGGATTATCCTCAGGAAACAATTTAAGAAATTTGTTAACCACGGGGATAAATTGCAAAGAGGGAACCTCAGAACAAGAATCCTTAACCCGAATCCAATGATAAAGACACTCCTTAGAAATAAACTTCCGAGCTCTAAGATAAGTAATAAACCTCTCTTTTGGCACTACGGATCTTTTCTCCCATTACAATGCCGGTTTATTAGGGTATTGGAAATTGACCATTTGAGTCCTAAAGTCCAAAGAAGCATAGCACGAATGAAGCCAATCTATCCACAAGATCACATCAAAATCTACAATATCAACCTCTAAAAATCTATGAATGTCTCTGTATGAAAGATAGACCCCACATAACCTCTATAGATCTTTCTAGCCACAATAGAGTCACTCACCAAAGTAGGCATAGAAAAAAGTTCAAAACTAATTTTTGGACCAAAACCAAAATGCACAGCCATATATGGGGTCACATAGGAAAGAGTGGAACCTAGATCAAACAAACAATACACATTATGAAAGAAGAGATTTAATGTACCAGTGATAACATCAGGAGATGCCTTAGATTCTATAATGCCCCGAGCCTGGTGCTTGGAATGCTACACGGTGATTATGACCACGAAGGACCACAAACTAACCCATGACTGATATTTGTACCTGTACACTGCATAATATAACATAATAATGTAGAAACATACACTGAAAGGACATAAGGTTCAATACTGAACATGATCTGAATAATATAACATCTATGTGGGGTAATAGAATTCCCAAAACAAAACTGAACATAATGAAGTATGAAACATGATAGTCTAGAAAGCCTCTAACCAACTGAACTTTCTGAGTAAGGAGTTGATGGGACATGTCCCTAACTAACTCTTACTACTAAACTGATTAATAAGATAATAAGGAAATAATCATGTCCTTGAAAGATGAGGACTCACTTCTAACTCTGTCTACGGATATTTAGAATCTACTGTTGCTCTGGAGCTCGTGTCTTTAAACCTATAATATAAGACATCATAGTGCAAATGCGTCACTATTTTTAATATACTAGTATGTATGTGAGGTATGCTGAATGCATGGGGTTCATATGCATAAACAATAATTATAACTGACTAACTATCATGAGCGTGAGAATACATGTATGAGACATAACGACTAACACTAATACTGTGATAACATAATTACTGAATTTAAATATAACTGATAACATGAGTGACTATATCTGACAGTCCTGAATCTGATGGAACTTTCAGAGTTTCGTACCGTATCTAAGTTGACTGTATCTGACAGTTTTGAAATCTGAAGAACTATATGAGTTTTATTACTAAGACATATTGACTATATCTGATAGTCCTGATTCTATAACATTAAACTGTGGGAAGTAGTTATCTAACCGACATACCCTTAAAATGCCATTATGGCTGAGTTGAGGTCCAATCTGTAATCCCAATTGGAAGGTGTCAATACTGCACCGCTGGTAAGGATAAGCTGTGGGCAACCCTCAACTGATAATGTCCCTAAAAGATAATGGTGGGGCCCTTATCTGACAGTGCTTATCCACCTTATCAACCCGCATCGAACAGTGTTGATATCTCAACCTATGCTGGCCACATAGTTTTAGAATGCGAGGATGACTTTTAAGAATTAGACCCTCATCTGATATAGTATGTGTTCCCATCCTTGGGTTCACTTGGTGCTAATTTCTACCCCATCTGAATAGACTCTGAACATGATTTACTGAACTAAACATGGGCTGAGTTATTGAATTCTGTTGACTAAAAAAATTCTACTGATATTTGACAACTGATTGAGTTTATGAGATCATGCAGATTTCCTGAGTCATAAGACTTTTTGAAGTCTAAGGATTCATAGCTTGACTGACAGTATCGTGAAAACATGACATGGCTCTAGGCACATAGCTAATGTTTCGGGTACGAGTACCCCCAGAACTCGATCGAAGGAAACTGACAAAGAATAACTTACTTGAACATATAACTAACATCATAATCCATAATACATTTATAGAAGCATTTCATCAAAACATGTGATAGGCATAACTTGTAATTACATTAGGATTTCATAGTATCATGCTAGTTAGGCACTTTTCCTTCATTTAGGCATTTAATCAAATATATTGTAGGCATAGTACATGTAAACATCATTGTACAATAATTAAACATCATGGTTTAATTCTAATTTCATCATTCAAGGGTTTAGTCATAGGTTTGTATGAATCTATGGCTATAATAATTTAACCCACATAGAATTTATCACCCAATATGAAGTACAATTCAATTTCTCATTATCCACATGAACAAGAGCAACCCAATCATGAAATTCATAAGAAAATCCACAAACTTGAATTTAGAAAAAAAGGATTCTTAGGCTTCATGGATGAAAGGAGTCCATGAATGAACACTATGCATACCTTAGTTTGTGATTTGTGAGGATTGACGGTGAAACCTTCTTGAATTTGAATCCCCAATAGAAACCCTTGCTTGTTCTTGAGAGAAACTTGAGAGAAGAGATTGTATTTTGGGTGAAAAGTGTCCGAATCACGTGTTAAAGTGCTTAAATAGGGGTAGGAAATTAACAATTTTAACCCTAGACGTGTCTTGTAAATTCGATAAAAATTTCCCAAATTGGACCTTGGGATGACGCGGCGCTATTGCGTCGTGTCACTAGACTTTGACAATTGGGAAATTAAGGGATTGCACGATGTCAGGCCATCGCGTTTCCACTTCTTTTGTGACCTAGAACTTTTGTGCGATGCGGGGGAAATCGCGCAGACACTGGAAAATGGATAATTCTGAAGTTGGGCCTTGGCGTGACGCGCCATAATCACGGACCCTTACTGGAATTTTCCAAATGCCATTTCCTTTTGTGGCGTGGCACTTCACTGACTAATATGACACTGTTTTACAATGGAAACTTGAAATAGTCATAACTTCTGACCCAGTAATTAGATTTGGGCGAATCTTATATCGATGGAAAGCTAATTGAATTTTCCACTTGAAAAAAGTGAAAAATCTTGAAAATTCCTTATGAAATAATCATCATTTAGTTTAGAAGCTAAGAATAGAGATTCTTGAGATAAAATTAGCTAGAAAAAATTATGAGGTATTACAATATCTCTCCCTTGAGAACATTTGTCCTCGAATGAGACTGACTGAGAGGGGAGAAAAGACAACTGACATGCATACTGAGCATGAATAACTGGAACATGATCTGATGACTGACATGACTGACAAGTTGAACATATAATACTGAACATGCATATCTGATACATGTGTAACTAATTCATGAATGCATGACTGAGTGTACTGAAGAACTAAGTTTCTCACAATGAGAATGCATGTCTGATGGATAATTACATAACTGAACTGATACATGGGTGCATGGCTGAATATACAATGGTACTTGATACCAAGTTTATAATAGGAACATGAGCATGAAACTGCATACCAAGTTTGTGATGAACACTGAACATGAAACCGAGTAAGATTAAGGAGAACTGTTACCTTCAGCTTGATCTGAGTTGGCAAAGAAGAGGTGAGAATACTTGGTACGTGTGTCTGCCTCTGCTTCCCAAGTAGCTCCCTCGATGGACTAATTTTGCCAAAGAACCTTAACTAGAGGGACTTCTTTGTTCCTCAATCTACGAGTCTAATAGTCTAAGATTTTGACTGGAATCTCTTCATAAAAGAGAGTGTTCTGAACATCAATTCTCTGAATAGGGACTACAACTGATGGGTAACCTATGCACTTCTTGAGCAAAGAGACATGAAAGATTGGATGAACTGAGGCTAGATCTAAAGGAAATTCAAGCTCATAGGCTACCTTGCCAAAGCGTCTGAGAATCTTGAAGGGACCAATATATCAGGGACTGAGCTTTCCCTTCTTGATGAATCTCTTTACTCCCTTCATGGGAGAGATCTTTAGATAGACATGAACACCAATCTCAAACTCAAGATCTTTTCTATGAACATCTACATAAGACTTCTATCGGCTCTGAGCAGCCCAGATCTTTCTCTAATATACTGAACTTTTTCTAAGGCATCGAATACCAAGTTAGGACCTATGACAGAGGCCTCACTAACTTCGAACCAACCAATTGTAGATCTACATCTCCTACCATAGAGATCTTTAAATGGAGCCACCTGAATACTGGAATTATAGCTGTTGTTGTATGAAAACTCAATCAAAGGTAAGTGGTCTTCCCAACTTTCTTTGAAATCGATTGCACACGCCCTTAGCATATCTTCTAATATCTGGATGGTCCTTTCTTCTTGACCATCTGTCTGAGGATAAAAGGCGGTACTAAGATAAACTTGGGTAGTAAGACCCTTTTGGAATGCTATTTAGAAATGAGAGGTGAACTGGGTACCTCTGTCTAAGATAATGGACAACGAAACACCGTGCAATCTGACTAACTCCTTGATGTAGAGTTTGGCATAATCCTTGGCTAAATAAGAGGTATGAACTGGAAGAAAATGAGATGATTTGTTCGTTCTATCTATAATGACCCAAACTGAATTATGCTGATGACCAGTTCAAGGCAAACCTGTCACGAAGTCCATGTTCACAACTTTCCACTTCCAAGTAGGAATACTGAACTCCTGCATGGACCCACTAATCTTTTGATGCTCTATCTTAACCTGCTGGCATATAGAGAACTTAGCCACAAACTCTGTAATGACTCTCTTCATCCCACTCCACTAATAGATTTCCCGCAAGTTACGGTACATCTTTGTGGCCCTTGGATGAATAGAGTAGTGCGCACTATGTGCTTCTGCAAGAATCTACTGCCTTAAGTAATCTATATCTCGAATATAGAGATGACCCTAACAACGAAGGACATTATCTCCCCCTTGGGAGAAAACCTCTACTTTCTATTCCTGGACTGACTCTTTCAACTTGAAAAGGCTGGGATCTCTATCTCGCTTTTTTTTTACCTCGGAAACTAGAGATGATTCTGAACTACTCTGAACCCATATATCACCATCTTCTGTATTGACTAAACAAACGCCTAGTCTGGTAAGCTGATGGACTTCCTGCACTAACTTCTTTTTACTGTCCTCAACATGAGAAACACTACCGATGGATAGTCTACTGAAAGCGTCGGCCACTATATTGGCCTTTTCCCGGATGATAAAGGATACTCATATCATAATCTTTCAAGAGCTCTAACCACCTTCTCTGGCGAAGATTGAGATCTTTCTGAGAAAAGACATACTGAAGACTTTTATGATCGGTAAACACATCTACATGAACACTATATAGATAATGCCTCCAAATATTCAAGGCAAATACTATGGTTGCTAACTCAAGATCATGAGTAGGATAATTCCTCTCATGGGGATTAAGCTGCCTGGAGGCATAGGCTATGACCTTACCATGCTGCATGAGGACACAAGCCAAACCTACTTTGGATGCATCATAATACTATGGCTGCTAATACTGGAACTGATGTGAGTCGAGTCTTTAACTCTTGAAAACTCTTCTCATAAGGATATGACCACTGAAACTTGACTTTCCTTTGAGTCAATATGTTCGTAGGGGATGCAATAGAAGAAAATCCCTCAACAAACCTCCTGTAATAGCCAGTCAAACCTAAGAAACTCCTGATATCTGATGGAGAGACAGGTTTGGGCCAGTTTCTTACTGCTTCGATCTTTTATAGATCAACTCTAATGCCATCATCGAAAATAATATGACCAAGGAATGCTACCGACCTTAGCCAAAATTTGGACTTACTGAATTGGCGAATAGCTAATGATCTCTGAGAGTCTGAAGTACTGTTCTAAGATGGTCTGCATGATCTTGCTTACTATGGGAATAAACCAGAATATCATCTATGAAGACTATGACGAACATGTCCAAGTACTGCTTGAACACACGGTTCAGCAAGTCCATAAAAGCTGCTGGCGTATTAGTAAGACAAAGGACATAACTAAGAATTCGAAATGACCATATCGAGTACGGAAAGCTGTTTTTACAATGTCATATTCTCTAACTCTGAGGTAATGATAGCTAGATCTGAGGACTATCTTAGAGAAATAACTGGCACCCTAAAGTTGATCAAACAAGTCATCGATTCTGTAAAGAGGATACTTGTTATTGATCGTGACCTTCTTGAGTTGATGGTAGTCTACACACATCCTAAGAGAACCGTCTTTCTTGAGCATGAATAATACTGGAGTGCCCCATGGGGAAATGTTGGGCCTGATAAATCCCTTATCTAAGAGATCCTTTAATTGTTCTTTTAGTTCTTTAAGTTCTGCTTGTGACATTCCGAATGATGGAATAAATATTGGCTGAGTATCTAGAAGAAGATCAATGCCAAAGTCTATTTCCTTTTCGGGAGGAATTCTTGGAAGATCTTCGAGAAAGACATCTAAATATTCAGCTACAACTGGAACTAATTCAAGGTTGGGAGTTTTGAAACTAGTGTCCTTAACTCGAACAAGATGATAGATACATCCTTTAGATATTATTTTTTGTGCCCGAAGGTAAGAAACAAGCTGACCTTTGAACGCTAAAGTACTACCCTTCCAATCAAGGACGGGTTCATTCGGAAACTGAAAATAGACTATTCTATTTCTGCAGTCGACTGTAGCATAGCAGTAATGAAGCCAATCTATGCCGAGAATGACATCAAAATAAGTTATCTATAATTCAACTAAGTTTGTAGAAGTGACTTTCTAAAATATCATAACTGGGCAGTTCCTGTATACCCATCGGGCTATGATGGTTTTACCCATTGGGGTAAAGACTAAAAAGGAATCTACTAGGATTTCAGGACTGATTTCAAAATTGCCTACTATATAGGGAGTAACAAAAGACAAAGAAGCTCCTGGATCTAGTAAAGTGTAAACATACACATGAAAGATTTGTAATGTACCAGTAACCACATTAGGAGAATTTTCCTAATCCTGTTGGGACTGAAGAGCATAGAGATGATTTAGGCGTTGCCCACTAGTAGCACTGGTGGTGGCACCCTGCTGATTCAGGTAACTAAACTGAGCTGAGAAGCGGAGATAACTCTGATAACCTGACTGAGGGTAGTCTCTGACTCTATGGCCTAGCTTGCCATAATCAAAACAGAAATCGCTACCAGCTCTGCAAGCACCCTGGGGTTCTTACCATAAGTCTGACAAAGGGGATTAGTTCAGGCATTGCTAACACCGCCCTAAGACCTAGAGACTAGGGCCCTATCTCTATTACCCTCCCTGGATTTATGAACTGGAGCACTGGCTGAAGAAGGTGCTGGAACTGATGACTTAGGACAAAACTGGGAATGGTTTCCTCCTTCTGATTTAGGCTGAGAGAAGTTGAAACTACCTGTCTTCGCTCTCTTATTCTGCTTCTCCCTCTGCTTAATCTTCTGCTCTTTTATCTGCTGAGCATGAGTCATGAGCCTGGCTAAAGTTATGTCACTATTCAACATGGCGAATCTGTACTTATTAACCATGCTATCATTCACCCCTAAAACAAACTTACTCATCTTGACTCTGCTAGCTGCAACCACATAAGGGACATATTTGGCTAATTGAGTAAACTTAAGAGAATACTCTTTCATCATCATATTACCCTGATTGAGGTTGATGAATTCTAGCCCCTTAGCCTCTCTAAGATCTTGGGGAAAGAATCTTTCTAAGAATGTAGTGACAAAATCCTCATACTCCATAGGACCTGCATTATCTGACCTCTCTGACTTCCATTGTTAAAACCAAGTATAAGCCACATCCTGCAACTGATATGCAGATAGCTCAGAACTCTCAATAGTAGTCACCCCCATGATGTCTGTCACCTTCTAAACCTGATCAATAAATTCTTGAGGGTTCTCATCTACCTTAGACCCAAGAAAGGATGGAGGATTCATTCGGGTGAAGTCTCGAATCCTAGCTGCGGCTGAATTGGCCACTGGATTGGCCAGAATAACTATTGGTCATTCATTTTGAGCGGCAACTGACTGAGCAAGAGTAGTAAATATGGCCTTGAACTCCGCATGAGAAATATGATTGCCCAAAGGATCTTCGGGTTGAGAAGCTGACTGATTTTTGTTTCTTCTTTTAGGAGGCATGTTCTATAGAAGAAAAAGAGAAACAAATTAGACTGAGAGATTTACTTGAGATTATGCTCACTGGCATGAAATTAATACCGAAAGAAGGGAAACTGTTCCTAAAATATTTTATAGCCTCTTGCACATAAATTTGGCACGCAACACACCCATGTACAAGACTCTACTAGATGCGGCCTTCATACTTCCTAGGACTCTATTGAATATTAGGCTTTGATACCAAGTTTGTAATGCCCTAAGCCTAGTTCTCCAAATGCTACACAACGCTCATAATCCCGAAGGACCATAAGCTAACCCATGACTGATATCTGTACCTGTACACTGCATAATATGACATAATAATGCAAAAACATGCACTGAAAGGCCATAAGGTTCAATACTAAACATGATCTAAATAATATAACATCTGTATGGGATAATAGAATTCCCAAAACAAAACTGAACATACTGAAGTTTGAAACATGATAGTCTAGAAAGCCTCTAACTGACTGAACTGTCTGAGTAAGGAGTTGATGGGACATGTCCCCAAATAACTCCCACTAATAAACTGATTAATGAGATAATAGATAAATAATCATGTCTTCAAAAGATGAGGACTCACTTCTAACTCTTTCTGCGGATATCTAGAATCTACTTTTACTCTGGAGCTCGTGTCTCTGAACCTATGCTATAAGACACCATAGCGCAAATGCATCAGTACTTTAAATGTAATGGTATGCATGTGAGGTAGGCTGAATACATTGGGTTCATATACATAAACAATAATAATAATTGACTAACTATTATAAGCGTGGGAATACATGCATGATACATAACAACTGACATGAATACTGTGATAATATGATTACTGAATCTGAATTAGATGATAACATGAGTAACTGTATCTGACAGTCTTGAATCTGATGGAACTATCTGAGTTTTGTACTATATCTGAGTTGACTATATCTGACAATCCTTAAATCTAAAGAGCTATCTGAGTTCTATTACTGAGACTAATTGACTATATCTGGTAGTTCTGAATCTGTAACATAATACTATGGGAAGTAGTTATCTAACCGACATGCCCCTAATATGACTTTGTGGATGAGTTGGGGTCCAATCTATAACCCCAATTGGAAGGGTGTCAATACCGCGCTACTGGTAAGGACAAGCTGTGGGCAACCCTCATCTGATAGTATCCCCAACAGAGAATGGTGGGGCCCTTATCTGACATTGCTTATCCACCTCATCAACCCTCATCAGACAGTGTTGATATCTCAACCTATGCTGGCTACATAGTTTTGGAATGCAAGGATAACTTCTAAGAATCACATCCTCATCTGATAGTGTGTGTTCCCATCCTTGGGTTCACTCGATGCTAATTCCTACTCCCATCTGAATAGACTCTGAACATGATTTACTGAATTGAACATGGGTTGAGTTACTAAATTCTGTTAACTGATGGAATACTACTGATATCTGACAACTGACTGCATTCATGAGATCATGAAGATTTCCTAAGTCATAAAACTATCTGAAGTCTAAGGATTCATAGCCTGACTGAGAGTATCGTGAAAACATGACATGGCTCTGGTCACACAGCTAGTGTTTCAGGTACGAGTACCCCTAGGACTCGATGGAAGGAAACTGACCAAGCATAACTTACTTGAACATATAACTAACATCAGAATCCATAATACATTTATAAAAGTATTTCATCAAAACATGTCATAGGCATAATTTGTACATACATGGGGATTCATGGTATCATGCTAGTTAGGCACTTTTCCTTCATCTAGGCATTTAATCAAACATATTGTAGGTATGGTACATGTAAACATCCTTGTACAATAGTTAAACATCGTGGTTCCATTCTAATTTCATCATTTAAGGGGTTATTCATAGGTTTGCATGAATATATAGCTATAATAATTTAACCTACAAAGAATTTATCACCCAATATGGAGTAGAATTCAATTTCTCATTATCCACAAGAACAAGAGCAACCCAATCATGAAATTCATAAGAAAATCTATAAACTTAAATTTAGAAAAAAAATATTCTTGGGCTTCATGGACGAAAGGAGTCCATGAACACTATGCATACCTTAGTTCGTGATTTCATAAGGATTGACGGTGAAATATTCTTGAATTTGAATCCCCAATAGGAACTCTTGAGAGAAACTTGAGAGAAGAGAGTGTATTTTTGGTGAAAAGTGGATGAATCATGTGTTGAAGGGCTTAAATAGGGGTAGGAAATAATAATTTTAACCCTGGACGTGTCTTGTAAATTCTGTAAAAATTTCCCAAATTGAACCTTGGAACGACGGGGTGCTATCGCATCGTGTCACTAGAAATTGACATTTGGAAAATTGAGGGATGGCGAGACGTGGGGCCATCATATTTCCACTTCCTTTGTGACTTGGAACTTTTGTGCGATGCTAGGGAAATCGCGCAGAGACACTAGGAAATTGTCAATTCTGGCATGACGCGCCATAATCGCGGAACCCTACTGAAATTTGGCAAATGCCATTTCCTCTTGTGGCGCAGCGCGCCACTGACTAGTATGGTACTGTTTTACGACGGGAACTTGAAATAGTCATAACTTCTATCCCAGTTATCAAATTTGGGTGAATCATATATCGATGGAAAGCTTATTGAATTTCCCACATAAAAAAGTGAAAAATCTTGAAAATTCCTTGTGGAATAATCATTATTCAATTTAGAAGCTAATATTAGACATTCTTTTGATGAAATTATCTAGGAAAAAGTATGAGGTATTATAGATTCTTGATGGGTGGCAAGAGCATAGATACAATTTCGGACGGTGTCGGTACCAAAAGTAGTACCATTTGGTGCAGAAGTTGATATGGTAGCAATTGAGAACTTGTTATCTCCCATAGAAATCTTAGCTGAAGGGTAGTGTCACTATATATTCCCCAACTGGCAACAATTAAGGAACCAATTTCTCTTCTCATCAAAATAACCTTGGTGAAGAAGATGATAAAATCTTCAAGGATGATATAGTAAGGCTGACTAAGTTCCACTAGCCTGAGACTGGGCACACTATTCCTTAGGACCACTATTAGTCTAAACATGAAAATTACCAGAAGACTTAGGATAAGGAGCACTAGCCAAAGAATACAAACCAGAGTTTTGCCATGTCTTCTTCTTGCTACACAATATACCATATCTTTTACTATTTTGCAGACGCCTACCCTGCTCTGAATATCTGAAGTTCTTGTTCTGCCTTTCTCCAATTTCTGCCTTTTTTTTCTCATCCTTAACATTTTTCATATAAACCACATGCTTGGAGATATCCATATCATTGTTTAACATCGCAACCTTATAGTCTAATACTAAGTCATGAGATAAACCTCAAGAAAACTTCCTCATTCTAGCCCTTATACCATATATTAAATCTGGAGAATAAATAAATAAATGATGGAATTTCAGGGCATACTCTTTCACACTCATCCTACCTTACCTCAAGTTCATAAAATCTCTGGCCTTAGGTCTCCTTAACTCTCGGGGAAAGAAATGATAAGGAAAAGCACTAGAGAACTCCAACCACATTGCCTACTCAGTATCATCTCCCCTTACCTGCTCCCACTTCTCATACCAATGATAGGCTACATCCTTCAGCTGATATGAAACAAACTCTGCACAATCTACATTAATAGCATGACTCACTTTGAAGATCTTCTCCACATCATCAATTAAAGCTTGACGATACTCCTCAACCTTAGAGCCAGTAAATGTTGGGGAAGTAACCTCATAAACAGACTAGCTTGAGTAGCCTCAGCTAAAACAACAATAGAACTAACAAAAATAGACAAATGAGACTGAGATGCCACTAATTAGGTAAGAAGATGAATGGATAAAAAAAACTCTACATTAGAAATATCCCCTTGTAGTGACAGAGCATAAGTATCACTAGTAATAAAGGGACTAGCGAGGACTGGTGGAACCCCAGGTGGAGCAGTACAATCAAGAGTAGGGACCCTAGACCAAGTTTGTACTCCATAAATGAGGCGAGTCCTATCCATATTCCCCTTGGGTTGGGAAGAGCTTCTGGCAGAGTTTTTATAAGCATAAGATCTTCAAGGATGCATGATCTAAAAATCAAGAAAACCATAAGTTATAGAAATGCCATGACCAGACTCTATAGCTCGAAATAGAACACAAGAAAAGAAAACATTCCTAAAAGCCTTATAGCCTCCTTTTTATAAGTGTGGTATGCTATACACCCATAAAAGAGACTCTACTCAACATGACTTTGTGGATACCCAAAGACCCTAAACCTAAGCTCTGATACCAAGCTTGTCATGACTCAACCACAGGCCTAGCCATGACAGATATCTTAAGCCTATCGAGGACCAGAGACCACCCCCAGAGCCTATTCAACTAAGCAAAATCCAAATAATAACAAAATGGAAGACAACTAGAGAATAAAAATAAAACAGTTAATATAACTCAAAAATAAAATCTAAGAGTCAACAACACCATTCATTCCACATATGTCCACAAATCCTCTAAAGCAATTCGAATATCAAACTAGGTCAGGACATACCCCTACCATGACAGTGACAATGACAATTATAATGTTAATGTGAACTTTCTAATTCTATAATATAGAACAAAACCAATCGAATGACTAATATTTTTGGAGGATGGAAGATCACCACTTCACCATAAAATAATCAATGAACTGGATCACCAAACACTACACGAGGTAATAAAAGAATCCCCAGGACCCTATATCATAAAATGATGCAGTATCCATGGATAGTTAGTGGGATGCGGATTAGAATGTATCTCAGGGTAGAGATAAAATAATATCATTTTAGAATTAAGTCAAAACTCAACGTACATGTTTACATACATGCATACATACATATATATATATATATATATATATATATATATATATATAAGATACTAGGATAGGGAATAAGGTTTAGTATAAGGTTTAAAATTATTGACCTGGACTATGTAGCATCCAACCATCCTAAGGGAACCCTTAGGCTATATAGGTATGGCTCTAACCATTGGAAGATCTCTAGTTTATGTTAGCTACATGAACCAGAGAAATCTATGGAAGGGCTAGGGAATCGTCAACCTTGGCCAATCCTAAGTATATATATAAAGTGTGAACTATTAATACGGTTATAAAGACCCCAACCCAGCAAATATAATTTCTAGTAGTAGCTCCCCTATGACCTCTACCTTTACGATGAGCTACACAACCCCCTTTTTAAGTGTAAATTAAAGCATTTACACATAACACATCTATTTATCCAAGAACTATTTATAAAGGCATTCACTATTGGTATCATCATACCATTATGCTTGAAAGGTTGTAGAATCATGTTTTTCCAATCATCCACCAACTTGGGGCAATCCACGACCCCCAAGCTCCTATTTAAAAACTAAATTATGGCCACTAAGGCCCTTTAGAACCATGTATATTCCATTAGCCCTTTTATGAAATTAAATAGTTTCAAAAATTGTTAAATTATGCATATAACCATGTTTTAAAGCCAATTTCATAAGGTGGGTTGAGGGTATTACTAATTCCAATACCAAAAATCCATAAAATTTTAGGGAATCCACGACCCTTATTTTGTTATTCATAAATTTAGAGGAATCAACAACCCTTATACCATTATCCATACCCATGAACCCAATGAGTTCCAAAATCTATTAATAAAGCATTAAAAAATACATGTAAACCATGGGAATACTATTTGGACAATAACCATAAAAAACCCTCAACCCAAACTCCAAGCCAAACATTAATACCATATGAATACCAAACTATTTCGTGAAAAGATAAAAATACAAGCTTAGGGGAAGATATATATGCCTGAAAACACCAAGAATTTAGAGAAGAAACCACACTTTGAGCCCTCGATGACCAACCCTTACAAACCCTAGATTTATTCTTGACTTTGAATTTTAAGATAGAAGAGAGTGTTTATTTATGGTAAAAGATAAAAATAAGACCCTTTTGATATTTTATGGTTGTGGTTTATAATTGGGGATGAAAGGTAATTAACAAAGTTCCTCTAATTATAATACAGGAAAAACTATCACTAGTGACTACAGGTCACATCCCGACTCATGGTCACAGATCACAAGTCGTCACCAAAACTCATAGCTTGGGTAGAAATTCAGGGCCTCTTTATTGTTTTGGCCACGAGTCTAACCCTATAACTCATGACCTCACCTTACGACTTGGGGTGTCTAGTCGTTACCAAGATGCTAACCTTAGGCCATCTCATTATTAAGGTCACGAGTCCCTTACCATGACTCGTGACATTACCTACCGACTTGCATGATCCTAGTTATGACCATGCCAAAAACATAGGGAAACCTTAATGGTTAGACCCCGATTAGCTATATACAACTCGTGATGAGTTTTCATAACTCATATGAGCCATAACGTAAGTAGTAGCACAATCACTAAGAAAAATTTAGAGTTCAAAACTTTGGGTATTACAACTTTACTACTTATACCTTATGATATTTCATATTTTGGTTTTATTCATGAACATGGTGAGTATCTACACTTAGCATGAATGTCTTTAGCTTTTGATTTATATTAGTCTTTATGTATTGCATTCACCCTTATATACTCAGTACATTTTAGAAGTACTAAACATATATACTTTTTATGGCTGCATTATTTCATAATATAGGTATCAGTTGTAGCTCATAAAATCATGATCAAGCAGTCCATAGTTTTCAACTAACAGGTGATGAGTTCTCTTTATTCATTGACTTAAGTCAGTTGCAGTTCTAGTATTTTATTTTGATTTCTTTGTATTGATTAGAGATAGATGAGGGTTATGTCCCAACTATCTATAGTCAGATTAATAGAGGCTTCATAGAAAATTAGTCAGAGTTGATGTATTCAGTTTCAATTTTCTTTTTGTATAATCAATGTTGTAAACTCTTAACATCGATGTATTGAAATAAATTACCTCTTAGTTATTCTTTTGCTCATTATTTGTAGCTCTTTTATATGTTTAATAAGTTTCTCCTGCATTATGCTAATGCTATGAGTTATCTTGGGATCACTCCTAGTTCTAAGCATTATGTAACGTCTAGGGAGTAGTCTCAAAGTGTTGCAAACTTGGTATCAGAGCACAAAGCACAAGTATCCTAGGGTGTCTATGATGCTTTATCTAGTAAAGTCTAGTAGAATGGTATAAATATATCTGTACTTTTTTTTGAGAGGCAACAAGGCATTTAGGAAATATTTTCTTTCTTTGATACTCTAGACCATGTAGTAATGACGTCCTCTTAGAAACCCACATTGATTCATATGATATTCCAAATTCCTCCAGCTACGCCTTATCTTTAAGTTAATATATATAGTAAATCTCAATTCCTATCGATATGATGCTTCATATTTAACTATCAAAAGCTTCAAAAATCTTACAAAGGGCTTAAGAGGAGCCTGTTAGTGTGTTTTAAGTCCTTTAATTTGAAATATTATGTCCTCATCCAAATGGGCTGTATAGTTAAGACATAATATGATATGTATTCAAATTCCTCTTTAACCCTTTACTACAAATAACACCTACGAAAGGAGAGAGTATCTACCTATATTATTGAATATAGTTTTCAATCGAGAGATAGTGTATCTTAGAGTGTTAGGATCCATTAGTGGTAGAACGTCCTCAATGTTTAAAGTATGTATTTAGAAGTATAGAGATAAGAAAAGTAGGTATAATAATTGGTTAAAATCATAGTGATGGATCTATGTAAGAGATTAAGGTAGGATTAAGGTGATATATCTTTCGGTGTTAACAGAAGGGGTAGTGAGTGTGGCGTATATTTCATAGTTGAAGGCAGAGAAGGAGTAATTATCTACAGTAACTTAGAGTATGCTTGAACTAGGAAAGAAGTTCTTAATGATGTTTCATTGTTTAGAAACTTAGAGGTCATTAATGAAAGTATTAGGTGGTTAAGGATTGATAATCCCAACGTCCCTTTGTGATTGTGGAAAGAAAATTGGTTGATTCTTATAGAGATATAAATATAATTTAGAAGTATGTATGGATAAGTAGTAGTGAGATGTGAAAGGAGGATATGCCAATGGGACTGTAATTAGATAGACCATAAGATTAGGATCAATTATTGTTATCATGAGGTCCTAGTGGACTAGTATTTTCTTATTTTATAGATCCCAAACAACAATAGTACGTGAAGTTGTGTTGTTAATCATGTCTAGTACTAGACACTAAGTTTGAATATTGGATGGTCATCAAGGTGGAATAATGATTGCTTGGGATAGTGATTCTAGTTATATAGAAGTGATCTAGTAGGCTTGAAATAATGTATGTAAGAATTTAAATTCATTCAATTTCAATTAAGTATGGTGTTGTTGGTCTTATAAAGAGATGAACCCAAGGTAATATGTGACTGCATTATTTTCTAAGATTATTAAGTTTTGTGTGTGCTTAGATAGTACCCTTGAGTTTCTATGAGTGAAGAAGGTTAGTTATGTAGCATATGGTATTCTTAATGGCTAAATTAAGGAGTTATTGATACACAATATTTATTTTTTTGGTATAATATTAGTTCTTATAGTTTTGGGAAAAATATAAACTTAGAGGTGTGACATTAGTAAAGTAAGAATAAAAGGGAGGATTATGTGTTTAGTGAGGTAGGTATGTTTGCCACAGAGAGTGTAAGAATATAATGATGATTATTGAAGCCAGAGAAAGTTAAGGGTGTTATATATTAAAACAATGTCAAAAGATAAAGTTAGTATTTTCAAAATATAGTTTATTCGCATGAGTTGAGCATTCATGTGTAGACCGTTGGAGTAAAGGAATTTTTACTCAGCCTTGAGGATATGGAATAGGCCTATAGGCTTAAAATGTCAGCAATAATCTTTAAGGGGAGATGATTGGGTGAAGAACTAAATCAAGTCTTGTGAATTAGATTGTGATGCATGTCTACAAGATTTATGATGATAGAGTGATCCATTCTCATGCTACTACATTCCTTGGATTTAAGTCATTAAGACACCTTTTCCATGTATTACGTGATAGAGCCACACCAATGGCTAATGCTTATACACTTCATATATATTCATATTTATTCTTAGCTCATAGTAAAAGAAGTAATAGCTTCACTCTGTGATCCTAGTCATCCCCCATGAATCTATGAATTCCATTCTTATGTAAGTAACATATATTATATATGAACTCATGTGCTCAGTCCACTTACCTCATGATACACCCTTCATGACTAGTAAAATTCACATTATGTTATGTATGTCCATAGTTTAGATCTCTTTAATAAATCCATACCTATGATACTCTATTCCTTAGGCCTCAGTTAAGTGTCAAAGTTATGTGTAGTATTCTTTCATGATTTAGGTCCTCAAGTTCTATCACTTAAGTGACCCTCCTTATGTTAACATAATGGTGCAAAAAATGGATGAAAAATGATTTAGATGAGAGAGAGTAGGAGTTTCTTATTAGGGAAAATTATTGTATGCTTGTTTTATCTAAGGTCATAAGTATGGGGAGATCTAGGCAAAGTTTTGGTATATGTAATAATTAGTTGAGAAGTTTTGCTGTGCTTTTTTGGCTGTTGTCCATGAAATTTTTATTAATAACGATATTAGAGAATATGGGAAACTTTTAGATCATTTGGTTGCCTAAAAGTTCATATGTGGTTATAATAATAGGCTTGTATTAGTATACAAGTGGATGAATGCATTATGCACTGGTGAATTCCTAATTAGAGCTCGAAGTTAGTTATTGAAGTGGTAAGGAGTATTATTTTTTAGACGAGAGCTCTGAAAAGACATAGCATATTGAATTTCATAGTTTAGACTAGTATTATTGAGTCATGTACAGCTTATGACTCTAAGTTAGGCTTGAACATGGTGAGAGAATATAGTTTGACTCAGACTTTGATTGGGGTAGTCACATGTACCCATGTGAGGATTATAAGTTGCATCACACGAAGTGTAGTATTTAAGTGAAAAGTATAGTTGAGAAGAGTGTTTGAGAAGTATGGTTATGCTTGAAAGTTAATAGTTGTGTTGCCTAAGGAATAGAAGTCCTACTCTTTCTTCTGGTTTATATGTCTATATTCTATGATATATAGTTTATATAGACGATATCTCATGTTTAAGTCTATACTGTCTCTACCATAAGAACCTATATCAATGGATGCGACTAGTTAGACTATATTGAGATTCCTTATTCAAATTCCATGCTCAGATCATACAAAAAATTCATTCCCTCGATTGTTATTAAAAATTCTGATAAGGAGAGTCTGAGGACATTCATATTTCTTTGGCAAAATAGCTTGGTGGACCCTTGTACTATGTCCGATTTGTAGAGTGGATACTACTACTTAAACGATTGTCATCTAAACCCTTCAAATCAATAAAACAGAATATTTTGTACCCCTTTGACTGTTGGCCAAGCCTCTCTTAACCAAGCCTATGTGGCATAAATTAGTTGAGTAGGATAAAGTATGTTATTACACGCGTGTGGGGTGCAAGTGAGGGTCATTTTTTGATCAATTTTATGTTAAAATAATTAAAAAGAATTAAAAAAAACTCCCATTCTATCCACCAAGGCTGCTATGGTCATCATTAAAGCCCACCGATCATCAGCAGTGCCCCCTCACCATTGCCATCACTATACCTCCGTAGTTGCCGCCACCACCGACCCCTTCAAGAACCACCCAATATTCATCTTTAACCACCATATTCTATCTACATTTTCCACACCCCAGATACTTTGTCCATTTACCGAGGTTGTTCAATGCAATTGAAGGAGTCTAAAGTAATTTAATAAACAAAACAGTTCAGAATAAAGTGGAATTTTCACAACAATCTAATCGATATGTCTAAAGCAAAAAGCTACATACACATATAAAAAGTTTTTTTTTTTAAAAAGCACAGTAACATGAAGAAACCAGAAAATTCTTTAACCTACACACACACACAAGAAAAAATCTTTTTCAAAATCCCTCAACCAAATAATAGAAAAACCAATTTTCATTCAAAAGCCCAATTCTCAAAATGACCAACTTTTCAATTGGATTCTGAATTGCCACCTTTGCCACAGGGATTGACTTCTATTCTTCTTAGTAGTAATGCTTTCTCTGTTGAGGTTCCATAAGAATTTGGCAAACTAAATCAACTTCAACATGGTGATCTGTCGAATAATGCTCTTACTGGAATGCCTCTTGTTGATTTGTTCTCTTTGCTGTCGAATAATGCTGTCTCAATTTAATTTTTTCATCTTTTTTAGGATTAGGGGACGATAGGGAATATTGACGAAGGTGGTGACGAAGAATATAGGCATGGATTTGATTGAGTTGGGTTCAAGATTTTTGGTCGTGGAGTAGTCGGAGTATCCTCCACTTAATTTCTCGGCTCTTTTGTTAATATGAAGAAGAAGAAGAAGCAAAGGAAAGAGCCCCCCCCACTCACCCCATCCCGCCCTTACCATTTTTTTAATTCTTAATTTAAATTTTTCATTTTTTTAATATGTAATTTCTTATGTGGCATTTTAAAAATAATGTAAAATTTAATGTAATATTTAAAATGATGTGGAAGCTGACGTGCAATTTAATACATTATTTAAAAATGATGTGACAGTTGACATGGATGCGAGTGTGTTACATACACCAAAATATGGTTAAAAATGTTTTTTTTAATGGGTTTAAGGGTTTAGATGACAAATATGTAAGTAGGAGTATCCACTTAATAAATCAGACATAGTATAAGGATCCACCGAGTTATTTTGCCTCTTTCTTTGTTAATAACTCTTGGATAGTTTACCACATTAACCATCACTTCACAGTTCTATATGTACAATCATGGAATTAATGCTTTAGTTGAGTTCTAAACTCTCAACATGAATCATCTCCTTATAGTCAATCAAGTTAGCTCAGAAATTAGTTTTATGTTAAGGGTTTTATGTTTTCAGTTCAGCTTTATGATTCATTTAAAGACATGATAGCCAAGTATCCTTATTTTTTGGCTCCTAATGGTGATCTAACATGAGTAATAGATTTTCCTCCTAGCATTGCACTATTCTAATTTCATGTTTAAATTGTTAAATAGGATTCCTATGCATGTGTTCCTATTCCATACAATCAGCTAAGTTTGTATTCTATCAAAAAGTGATTTCACTTATGAAACATGATCACTTTTATAAATTCAGTTTCATATTGGTAACTAATTTTTTTCATCCCAATATTAGTCTTCATTCGAGGATGAATGATCCCAAAGAGAGATATTGTAACACATCACAAACTCCTAGCTAAGTTTCTAACCGTTCATGATATGTTAAAAAGTCCAAAAGTGATTATTTTAAACCATAGATAAGTGTTATGATCATTTACCTAGTGTGTAAAGTGCTTTCGACGCGAATCATGTTCATAGGAAGTATTTAGAGCAAAGTTGAGTTGAGAGAATTAGTTATTCATTGTGTTTTTGTATTAAATCCTACAAGGGTCAACTTTAAATGAGTATAACATGTAGAATATATAGAATTTTTGAGCACAAGACCCACCAAATGAAGGAATCTAATTGTACATTAATCTGATATCAGAGTAGAAAGTTATGCTTATTTTACCTAAGGGTGTCTATCTGTCAGAGAGTGACAAAATGAGTTTATGAACCATCAACTGAAGTCGCCAACCATAGGAAGTAAAGCTCAAAAATGGCTAGAGATTGATGATGAGTGTTAACAAGCCATCAACTGAAGTTGTCAGACAAGAAATTCTATAATTTTTTTAAAGTTTTCTTAGGGGTAGTTTGGTCCTTTTCGTACCATAAAACCCTTCCCCACAACTTAAATCACTCAATAAAAATTATCTACTAATTATTAGTAATTTTTCATTACCTTTTATCCTCTCCACTCTCAAGAGAAGCAAAGTTAGGTTTTCTTTCCAAAGTTTACCTTCCAAGGCTTCAAACTCAAGTATTCCCTCAAGATATCAATATGTTCAGGTATATGGGGTTTGAACAAGGATTATCTTCCTTTCTTATGCTCAAAATTTTATTCTTTATATTAATTTAAGGATTTGATGAATAGGGTTCACACCCACTTTCTATGCTTTTGAAATTATGAGGCTTTATTATGATTTAAGCTTCATTTAGTACAAGAAGTTGTAGTTATTCATGTTTTTACTCACATGATTGATATTACTAATTGAGTTTTATCCTTTTGACATGAAATTCCATGAGTTGGTAAATGTACATGATTTTAGTATGATTTATTCAATTTACAAGCAATTCAGACTTACTATTTAAGATTTCAGACTATTACGACATGATTACAATCTCAGCTTTAATCTTATGATCTCACCATGATATGAAATTGTCATATTTACTTATGAACATTATTTAGTAACATAATCATGATTTGGTTTTTAGATTTATAAACATATATGCTTACTTTAAGGTGAATTTGCTATATTATGAGCACTGGTATTTTTTGGGAGTAGTATTTAGCACTGAGTGGATGCGGGTTGAGCACACCCAAATTTTCCAGTAACTACATACCTTCGTAGCTTAAAGAAGTCCTCATTAGGGATTGTCTCCCTTGTCCAAATGGTCTTAGTTTAGTGATCACTTCAATTTAGGTTCTATATCGATGGCAAGGTATAGAGTAGCCCTCCTCAACTTGGGTTAGACATTGGACTCCATGTTGCTCACCAGATTTATGTTAGTTGTAAGAATCTCCTACAAAAATATTGATTTTAGAAACTAAGTGTAATGACTGACTGACTTTACTATATTATACTTTACTACTTATGCCTTATGATATTTCACATTTTGGTTCTATTCATGAACATAGTGAGTCTGTCTACACTTACCAAGCGTGTTTAAGCTTTATTGTATTCACCCTCGTATACTAAGCATATTCCAGAAGTACTAACGGCATATACATCTGTATGGCTAGATTGTTTTATAATATAGGTATTAGTTGTAGCTCACAAACTCATGATCAGACAGTTCACTATTTTCAGTCAACAGGTGCTGAGTTCTCTTTATTCAGGGACTCAAGTTAGTTACAGTTTTAATAGTTTATTTTATTTCTTTATATTTATTAGGGATAGCTGGGGGTCATGCCCCAGCTACCTGTAGTCAACATTATTAGAGTCGTTATATACAGTTAGTCAGAGTTGACATCAATTTCCTTTTTGTCTAATCAGTGTTGTAAACTCTTAACATCAATGTATTGACATAGATTACCTCATGTGTTATGCTAGTATTATGGGTTAACTTGGGATCACTTGTGGTTCTAAGTATTGTGTGACATCTAGGAAAAAGTCTCGAGGCATTACACTTTCTCTCTTTCAAGTGTATCTGACATCATTCCTAAGACCTCTATTTATAAAATTACTAGAGGTGCAAGGCCCGTGTCAGCACGGACCCAATGTGGTGGGCATTTTGAGTATTTAAAAATTAAATATAACTAAAATTTGATAAGGAGCGAAGTTTTACAAGATAGTCACATGCATTTTAGTTACATAATATAAAATGTGATGCATCATGCTCCCAGTTAGCTGAGGTGTGGTTTTCATTGTAGTAATCTTTGACAATAAAATTGATACCTCTTACATAAGATATGAGGTAGAGAAGGTCAAAATTAATATCATCAAAAAATACCTGTTACATAAGATATAAGGTAGAGAAGATCAAAATTAATATTGAAAAATATAAGATTGGAAAACGGATTAAATCACAATTACTGGAACTAATACGTATATATATACAAGAAAACAGGTATACGATTACTTCAATAGTAAGGTATAACACACCAAGTAAAAGGCTGATGAGGCTTGCTAGGCAGGCTACTGCAGCAACTAAGCTAAAATAGAGTAGTTTTGGTGGGAGTATTATTCGATGCCCTATCAAAAACCCTCACTTTTAATACCATTATAAAGAAGGAAAAAATAATCAAATTCTTCTAAAGAGATTTTGCAAGGTGCAAAAATACGTGTATAAAAATCAATATATTATCAGTGTTGACTCAACATGGAACAAATTGTAAGTGAAGTGCTTCCCAACACAAAATGAATCCTACATTAGATAGTTGGGACAATATTCTGCCACTCCCTCGTATATTAAGGGTAATCACAGACTTGCTTATATCCAACGTTCACACATAATATTTGAATTTTTACATAGCAATTGATCTTTTGTGTTCTGGCCATGGCCAAGAAACTGTAATCCATAACTCAACAACTACAAAGTAATTCATTAATCTAGAGCTTTTAACAAGTACATTTCCTTTAATCATAGAAAGGATTTGCCAAATCACGTTTTTTTAATTATGCAAGGAGCAGTTGAGTATCTGATAGCCTCACCCTTTTCTTTGTGCTTCCTTTCAACTTTGCTTTCTTTGAGTTGTCACTTGAGATATTCTATGTCAGTATATACAATTTGCTAGTTGATTTCACCTTTCAGGTAATTAAAATTCTCTATTTCTCTAACATTTGCATCGATGACTGCTTTGCTCTTTAGAATAGGAATCTCAAAAGTATTTAGTTCTTGCAAGAATGCTTTGGCAAGTCTTTCACAAGCACTGCAGTTATCAGCTTCCTTCCTGAAATATACATCTCTGATAGATTAACATTCGACATATAAAGGAGTATGGACAGAGAATTAGCTTCCCTAATCACCTCTAAAGGACGTTAAATGAACAAACAACTATTTTTTTTCTAGTGTAATCAGGATACTAAGGAATTGCAAGCATTAATAGTGTAAGAGGATGGACATTATTTAACTTTAAAATTTCAAGTTTCTTCTTAATAAGATGATTATAGTCCATAAATATCCATGGTATATTTTAGAGAGCGGAGGTATTTTCAGTCAATATAAGTGAAAGGAGTCCATTTAACCCACATTTAATTAATTGGATCACTCATATTTTAAAGGACAACTACAGAATACCACACCTAAACTTATCATTATTTACCTAAAATTGCGAACCTCTTAAAAAAGTTACAAAACCCCTTTCTTTTACTTTTATGTCTCCAAAACATTGGATACATCATAGCTTTCCAGAAGGTCTGTACTCAAATGGATGAAAAGTTAGCAAAGAAATCCATAAAGTGAAAAAAGTTCTCATTTTCCCTTTTCTTAGGTGGGTTGTAAACTTGCTCCCACATCAACTTCCTCCGCTGATGGCGTGCTTTGCTCAGGAATGTGATTCTGCTGTACTGGAGGTGGGATACATTTAACTAATACTAAAATGCAGATTAGTGTTGAATAGCAAGTGACAATACACAATAATGGGAGAAGGTGTCCCAAAATCAAATGAGCCTTTAACCAGAACTAAAGGACTTTGACTAACAATGAATCATGATATACTACTTTAACAGTATATTGATATGCTTGATTTGAGTCTATCAAGAACAATCTCTTTACCTTCGTAAGGTAGAAGTAAAATTGTGTATATTTCATCCTCCCTAGTTATATAGCTACAAAACATAACATGTTTACATCAAGAGTATTTTACAAATCCACGGTGGTTACCATGCAGAATCTAAAAACTAAATAAGGTTTCTTCGGACCTCGTTTGGTAGCTGGATGCTTCGTACACCGGGCTGCAATTTCACCCTGCAATTTATGAGTTGTGACTATTACATAACACAAATTATAAGGCCACCATCCATTTTTCGCTTATTATCACATGCCATTAACTTTTATCTCCAATTAGACATTAGGAAATGGTTTCAGAATGGTTCCTCAAAATCTATACCATGTAAGACAGAAATATCGTGAAGATATTACTCTACTTGAAATTTTGACCACGAATGACAAGATATATATATTTGAAGGCACCAATATCCCTCCACAGATTATCTGTAGAATTATTTCTTAAAAAATTGCACTAGTATGGCCGTGTCTTCAATAGTTAGCATGAGCTTTGCAGTTGTATCAAGAGAACTTTTTTCACCTTCTCAACAACCTCTCACATCAAGTTCATGGAAAAGAAGGGGGAGTAATTTGAAAGCTACAGCAAAATTAAGTTTTCTTTAAGTTCATTAATCAATTTATTATTTATGACATTGTAGTTTTCCATATACGAACTTTTTTTTTGTGTGTGTTCTATGATAGGAGGAGGAGAGGGTGATGTCAAGAAAGATGGGAAGAAGAAATTCATAACTAAAGAGGAAGAACCTGAATAGTAAGTTTTCCATCAGTCATTTCTTTCTTTTTTGTAGTTTGCCTATCATTTGAAAGAATAATTGAAGTTCCATAAATTTTAATATGGATTTGTTGGTGAAATGACTGAGATTTTTCATCCCTTAATCAGAGTGTCAGGTTTGAACCCTTAGAATAGAGAACCTTCTGTTAAGCTATGCTTTGCTCTTTTAGTTTTGGACGATTTGGAGTGAATCCAGATTAATCTGGTTAGTGAATTTTGGGTACCAGATAATTAAAAAGAAATTGCCGAAATCTATATTGCTCGGCTTCTTCAAGGATGTTTCACACTCGTAGAAAATCCTCATAAAATATACTACCTCTGGAGGACCAGCTAAAACCAGCTAAACACAGGAGATTTTTGAAGAGTCCAAGTAACATAGGCTTGTATGTAGACACATAGGCACGACTGACCAATCATCAGTACGACTCTTACCCCTCATCAATATGGCTTACAAAGATTGAAGGACCTAATCGGCCCAGTAAATTTTCAAAGCCAATATGCCGATGCAATAAGCTAAATAGTATCATATCTACTGAAACAGAGAAAAACAAAGCAAGGACATACCTTGACCAGTAAACAGCGAAAACATCATTTGATTCAACCTACCCAGTCTCCTAAATCATCTTTGTCGTAAGTTGAGAGGAAAATTTTGATAAGTAGTCCATATCTTCTTGCATAAGGAAAAGGCTCAAAAGTATATTCCAATCAAAATCTATGTTCAATATATCCTACAAGTAAAATTATATACAGTAAGTGGTGAAGCGATCTCTATCATGAGCTCTCACTTCGACAAGTACTTTCATATACAATTTCACATTCTCGCTTCAACAATTACTTACATACAACATCTCACATTTCATGCCATATAAATTAATGTGTATTTGAAAGAGTATTTATAACTTTAACTTGATAGTGGAGAATAAAAATAGATTTTTGCAAGTTCTTTCAAAATATATGACTTCGTAAGATGATGTGATACTTTCTCAAGTTGCATTACGTGTATTTGGAAAGAATTCCCTATTTTTTATTACTGTAGTTCCTCATTTAGAACGGATATAAATATTTGTATATGAAAAAAAAGAATTAACTATATGCACACTACATAAAGTATAAGCACTTATATGTTTTCAATTCTTTCCATCAACTTAATTCACAAGAACTGAATTCACAAAATATATCAATTGAAAAGACTAAACTTTATTGAACATGATGAAATTTAGATCTGAAGAGCAAGAATGTGCAAAATAAACATAACATAATTCATAGAGAAAGAAATTTACTGGTAAAAATTCAAAAAACTCGTTGACAACAACTACACAAACAGGAAAGGGATGGAGCTTATAATAAATGAATTTGTCAAAGAAATGAGAAGTATAATGAAACAGCAAGCAGGTAATTCGAAAGTTGTCTTCACTAAATATAACCAATTTACATATCTAGATCTTGTAAACCAATTTAATCTATGTAGAAATTGAAAAAGTGAATTAGATTACGGATAGATAGAAACCCGCAGTAAGTAATCTAATCGGAAGGATCCAATTCTTCCATTAGAATCAGAAAACCCCAGGTAAACAATTCAATCTACTTATGAAACAGAATTCAAATTCAATTTTTTCTTGTATTAGAATTAAAAACAAATCTATAACCGAGAACGTCAAAAAGTGACAATCAAAAATTAAAGATGGTTTAATATGAAATAATTTTTGGCAAGAAGTCATACCTACAAACAAAAGCCAGAAAGAGTGGGTGTCCTTTAAACTAACAAAAGAGTCATCCATCTTCTCCTTTGTTAAACTAATGTTAAACTAACAAAAGAGAAGATAGAAAAGCCACTGAGAGAGAGAAAGCCGAACACATTGCCACCGTGCGTAGAAGATCGTAGATATTACACGTTTATCAACTTGTACAATATAATGACCAAATTATCCTTATCAAAAAATTAAATAACAGTTGCGGGACATTTCGAAACCAATGTTTATATAATATAGAAACATAGAGGAAAATCAAGGGATATCATAAACATGACATTAATTCTTGAGAAGGTGGAAACATTATAGAGTATGGAAGATCAACGATAAGGTGGTGAAAGTGTGAGAATTACTACACTTAAAGGAGGAGTTACACCTAGAAATTACATACATCTACAATGAAAAAAATACTCCCTACATCCCATTTTATGTGTCGTTATTTTATTTTAGGTCCATCATTAAAATAATATCACATTTCCTTATTTGGTCACAATTTAAAGACTCAATTCCACTTTTATCCTTATTGATACCACTTATAAAGTCCCACTTAATTAAAGATAATAGTAGTACATTTTTTAATAAAGGACAATGTGGTAAATATCACCAAGTCTTTTTTTATTTCTTAAACTCTATGTCGTCAAACTATGCCACATAAAATGGAACGGAGGGAGTACTTATTCACAATAATTTTGTAGTATTTGGCTATAAAATAAAAAAGTACTTTTAAGTACTTATTATAAACTAAGGGCCGGCTTTGATTGACTTTATTTTAAATTATTTTTAGCCAAAATAGCTTTTAAGCATTCTTGAAATTTTTGGGTAAATAAAAAGTTCTTTTAAGTACTTATTTTTAAGTTAAAACGATAAAAATAAGTCAAAAGTCATAAGTTAGTATGTCTATCTTAAAGTTGCTTGTATTGACTTATTTTAAGTGCTTTAACGCAAAATAACTTTTAAACACTTTTA
Organism: Capsicum annuum; assembly: GCF_002878395.1. Taxonomy (NCBI): domain Eukaryota; kingdom Viridiplantae; phylum Streptophyta; class Magnoliopsida; order Solanales; family Solanaceae; genus Capsicum; species Capsicum annuum. The sequence goes on along the minus strand of NC_061119.1, from coordinate 90,025,931 downwards.
AAGTGTTTCGGTAAATAAAAAGTTTTACTTTATTTTTAGGCAAATAAGTTAGTATTTCTAACTTATGACTTTTAGCTTATTAATTAAATGCCAAAAGTCAATACAAAGGGGCCTTAAGGACAAAATCACACAAATAAGCCAAAATACATAAATTAGACTTAGTAACTTATGGATTTTGGCTTATAAGCCATTCAAACAAGCTCAATATTAGACCAAATTAAATCATAAGCCAATTCAAAAATAATAATAATAAGTCATCTTTTTATTGGTTCGATTTAGTTTTTTTTTTTATTTTGGTTGAATACATACAAGCCAAAAAAAGTTATTTGTTTAGTTACATTGTCTAATAATTTAACACAATTGAGAAAATGATGAGTCCGCTTATAATTTCTTTGTTTTTTTTCATTGGGAGTAGCTTGTATTGTGAATTTGAAGAGTGCCAAGGCAAGGAAGTTGTCACGACCCAAATCACTGATTGTGGGAACACCGACCTAAAGCCTATCCTAGATTGGAGAACTCTTACTATCCAAAGATTCATTTAATGCAGATTTTTAATGATATCATCTAGTTATCTAATTAAATAATCCTTTATTCAACCCATTAGTCCAGTGTACATCATACATAAAAATTTAGTTTAATCTTTTTTTTACGTAAAAATAGTGTGAAAAATAATCAAAAATGAATTCCTATAAACTAGACTAATCCGGTACAAGAGCGCAAGACATGAAATAGGAAACTCCAAGACCGAACATCCATGTAAGATTGAAAGGACATGAGCTATGGTAGAGTGGATCACTTTTGCAACTATGGAAAAGCTAGCTGCCCTACACCAAAGCTATATTCTTAGTTGGAGATATATTAAATGTAACATTAGTATAACCACACATACTGGCAGCCATCATTGGCTAACCAGTGTTAGACACAAATAACATTAGTAGTAAATAATAAGAAATCATTGCATCAAGTATAGTTCTGGTTTCTAATACCCGATATAAAATTATACACAATATTTTAGCATCTCTTTGACACACTGTCATTTAAAATTTTTATATATCTTTGTCCTTTGACAATTCACTTAAAGTTACATCATTTAAACCTTTCCCTACTCATTATTCCAATTTCTGAAATTTGTAACCCACTCAACACAACTTACAAAATTCACTAATTTAGGACATCAGGACACTTTACAACTAGACCTAATTTCCTCAATACTCAACTGATTCAATACACTATGGGATTTACAACCACATAGATGCTTACGACATTGACAACCCTGCGGGTAGGAACACTACAATCTATGACAACCCTGCTGGTAGGAACACTGCAATCTAATTAACCCATATAACTATATACTTAAGGGAAATAGTATTATACATAATTCTACATAGGTTCATATATCTACATAATTATGTACACCTACAACTCCTAAGAGACTATGATGGTTCTATTGAGATTCCAATGTTAACTCTCTTTATCTATGGTCCACACTCGTATTTCTAACATTGTCCTCAATTAATTATTAATACCTTTATTAAGATACTCATAGTCGGCCTTACTAACCTTACCCTAGTTATTCTTTGACCCTTACAAAATTACCTACTCTTCTATGTACCTTGCCACTAGGTAGTCTCACCAACAATCTCATCCATTTAAATTATACTTGAAGTTTACTTAAAACTCAATTATTTTGAATTTTAAATATTAATTGAACTTACTCTTTGTTAACCTTCCTTAATGTAATTCACAATCATCTCTATTACTAAGAGCACTTTCATTCAAATCCTAGATTACTTTATGCTCTATCGTTCTTCTAAACTATGGTGCTCATTCACAATTCATAATTCTCACAATATTTGATCCATTTCATGTCACATATATCACATTAATGGAGTACAACAATAATTTACAACATTATTAAAGCCTAATCAAATTTTTGTCCATCCAAACACCGTCCTTGATGGTCTAGCGCATGAAAACTCAAAAATTACTATTAATATACGTTAATCTAGCCCAATTATATTGCAAATAAATCATAACCTAAATCATTGATGAAACATGCGGTTATTTAGAGGAGAAAGTTATCCCGCGAGTGCTAAGCATCTTCCCATGTGGAGTTTCCATCGAGTGTACTTCTAAACCACCCTCATGAATCTTGGACTTTGGAATCTCATAGTTTTGCAGATGGGGTTTACTCAAGGTGTTATTAGGGAAAAATAATGGCATAGAAGAGTTCAAATAAAAGGGTATTAAGGGGGAGGTCGAGTTGTCCACTGTCGGGTTCTACTACAACAATGAATTTATCATTGCAGCGATAGGCAGTAGGCCAGCCTAATTTATTTTAAATTTTTTTCCTAATTATGTTGGGCCCTATTTCTCCCCATAAATTAAATTTCATCAAGTCCAATAGGAGAATTTTAGTCATCGTAAAACTTTTTCAAAGCATTATTTAGCGTAATGACATTTTTGAATTATTAAATTAGATACCAATTTAACCACTATTCGTCTCTGAATGGCTATATGATAAGAATAGAGAGTTTTAGACAAGACTCAATTATTCAAATTTTGATGTTTTTAAGGAGGGTGGACCTCATAATTTTGTTCTCACTCACCTATTCTATGCTTGGTTAGTTAAGTTGAAGCTTATGCAGCCAATCCACATATCATCAGTGAATTCCTACATTGTTTGAATTATTATCCCAAATTTCAATCAATATAGGTAAAATTCTACTATAATGCTTACGTAACAAGTTATCCCAAAAATATCTGAATAACACAAACTATCATAACGCACAGAAAGTCAAGACAAAAACTGAAACTCGAGATAGGGGAGAAGTTAACACTATAGTAATTACCATTGTAATGCTAATTTATTACTACAACAGTTCATGAAAGTTTCAAAATAGAGGAAAATAAACATTTTCCACATTTTCACTTACCTCACTTGAAACTCTCTCTCCAATCCCTCTACGTATCTTCTTCCTTCATTAATTTGTAAGATAACATCATATCTTTACTACTTATTCACGTATTTCTCACTGTAAAACTTTGTTAGGTTGATAATTTTTGGGTGGTTTTGGGTGATTTCTGACGGCTTTGGGATGTCTTCAGCCTTTCTCTAATGAATTAAAATTTCTCCATTGCCTCATGCACTGAATCTGTCCTTATGAAAGCAACTTTGCCAAACTTAGACCAACCAATAGGAGATCTATACCTCCTACCATAAAGAGCCTCAAATAGAGCCATCTGAATATTGGAATGGTAGTTGTTATTATAAGTAAACTCGATCAAAAAAAAGTATCATACCGATTATCCTTATATCAAGAACACACACCCTCAACATATCCTTTAAGGTCTGAATAGGCCTCTCTACCTAACCATCTATCTGTGGGGTGGAAAGTTGTACTAAGATGAACTTATGTACCAAGACCCTTATGACAAACATTCCAAAAAAGAGATGTAAACTGGGTACCTTTATTTGACATAATTGTTAATGGGACTCCATGTAACTTCCCCAACTCCTTGACATAGATTCTAAAATGATCCTTGGTAGAATCTAAAGTGTTAACTAGCAAGAAATGTTCTGACTTAGTCATTTAGTCCATAATGACCCAAATCAAATTGTGCTGATGACGAGTATGATAACGCTCACCTATACCATTCAATTTGGTAGAGGATGGACATTTTTAGTAGTTAAACTTACATTAAGGTTGAATCCACAAGCATCAAAATTAGATTTCTACTCCCATAGGTGTTATCAATTACTAAAAAGATACCTGTAATGTAAACAAAGTAAAGTACATGATTTAAAATAGGGAGTTTGATTTGGAACAAGGGTTTATCACTATCAACTCAAGTCAACAAATTAAAGAAAGAATTGTGATTGAAAATTCAATATGAGAATGATCTTGTGATTATGTCTACCTAAGGGCAAGTTTTTCATGGGAACATGATGATTTGGTGCAAATTCTAGTTATTAACTATGCAGTAGGCTAGGTCAAAAGTTCTTGAGGTTAGTTAGTCAACAAAACCTTAAGAATATCACTTATTGACCCTTTCGAGTACCTAACAAGTGTGTTAATTTAATCCACCTAATACCTTAATTGGGCATCCCTATTTATAGGAAGATGCCCAAGACATAGACAACTCTCTATTCACCCTTCTTTCTAAGGTAACAAAAAGATAGAAAACTACATTAGTTATTATCCACTATTGCTTTGTCCCCCATAACCCCTTTTAAAGGATGCCATGGGTTCTAAAATTTCACCCACATCCCTTTTTCAAGGATGATGTGAGCTTTCAAGATTTTTGAATTTTCACCCATAATACCATTTTGGGCATTTGGGGTTTTCACCCATAAATCCCAACAAATTAAATAAAGCAATAGTGAAACCCATCAGCAACAAACTAGAATATACTCAAATATATCACAACCCATACATAATTGCACCTAAATTCAACATAATCCCAAGAAAAATAAATGTAGCTACTTATGAAGTAAAGAGGAAGAAATATACCAAAAGGTTCATTCAAAACATCCATTCTTTAGTTTCACCAAATTCAAAGGAAGAAATTTAAATGCAATTGTTTCCTAAATTAGGGTTTGTAACTTCAAACCATATTTCTCTCCAACAGTTTACAATGCCAAAATGGGAAAGGGTTTGAGCCTATTAAGGGATTTGGGGTCAATTGTGAAAAATACAAAATTGCCCCGACTGATCTTAACCACCGTGACCTCTATTAGAGCTATGCGATCACGAAAGATGACCTATCTTGATTGGACGCTATCACGACCATCAAACCATGATTGCAGTAATTGAGACCAGGTTTTCCAGCTACACTTTTCTTCTCTTTTTGGTCCCTTTTCCGTTTAAATTCATATATTTCTTCCTCATCACCAATAAACCTATAAATTGTTGAAATTAGTGTATTAAATCACAAATTTGCCTCATTTATACCTTAAAATCATAGTAGTGTTCATGAATTTCGAATGCATATGAGTGGTAAATTCCCCACTCATCAACACCCCTAACTTAAACCTTTACTTGTCCTCAAGAAACACTCTTTCTTTATTCAATGAGATAATGCAACTTTAAGCCCATTTATATAGCCCAATGATCACAATGACTTCAAAATTGATTGCTACCACAAGGAACTCTTCAAACATGGGTAAATCTATTCTCAAAACAGCCTTTAATCATGAAATACAAAATCAAATATACAAAGGACTTTAAAGAGAAACAATGCTACAATCACTAACACTTTAAAAGTGACTCTTTATTGACCACAACTCTACTATATTTATTTGGCTTCATTTTTCGGAAGATGACAATATCACCCACCTCAATTTGTTCACATGCCTCCTCACAAAAAGGAAATCCCACATACCAAATTATCTAAAATGCAACAAGGGATTCAAATATGAAACCCTCTCTCTCACAAAGACTCTCGATGCTAACAAATACCATACCATAGGCTTGCTCTTATTTTCAATTGCCACTACAATGAATACACTTGGTTGGAGATCTCGAAGGGCTTTTTGAGCTTGTAACATAGGTTTGGGGAAGGTTAGGATAAAAATTAGAAACAAAGTGGCTTTACCTTCCTTGAAAATCTACATCACACTATTCTTTCCAACTTTTAACCATGAACCACTTCTTTTGTTTTCACACTTTACACATGCCTAATTTAGGAGCCTTGATTTCTCTAACTTTTTGAAGGCATTTTTCTTTTGCTTATTTCCTTGCAATCCATAACTCATTCTTCTTTTGATTATTCCTTTATTTTTCACCTTTTTATTGATTAGCTCAAAGGCATCCATTTACACTACCATGGCCTAAAGTCAACACATTAAAACTTACTACCCCTAACTTAGGCATTTAGCCTCAATTTTTATTTTTCATGTTCAAGGAGGGTAGGGTTAAAGAGAAGGACAAATTTTTGAATAGTACAAGGCTTGTAATGTGGTCATTAGGCTATTTAGGCTTAGAGTGGGTTCTTATTTCACAAAGATTTCCTAGGATCATTTCACCAACCAAGTGTAATTCAAAATTAGTATTGAGAGACCAACGGGGAAAAATATAGATAGTACAAATTATGCATGAGATTTAAACACAAATGCTCACCACACATGGCATAGAAACTCCTCAAAGGGGATCAATTGCCCTTCCTACTAGAGACAAAATGGAGTAATCTACCAATTTCATCAATCCAAAATCTTTGAGTCACAAAGAGAGGTAAAGTATTGTTACAAGATCACTCACGTCCATGCCCTCAATTTTTGAAAAGTTTTTGGATGGAGGGAATGTTTGCTTCACATTAGAACTACACACAATTTGCTATTTATGGCATAAAACCGAGCCTACGTCTCACATTACCGCTTTCATATGGGCAAACCATATGGATGCTTAGACTTCACCATAGGTACAAATCTGATCTCAAATCTAGAGTGCTATGGGTACTCATACTTCCCCTGCATTTATAGCTCCGATGCTATGGGTACTCAGACTTCCCCTATATCCATGGCTCAAAAAATAATCATGATGATTCCTTTAAGAATTTCATCACTAAATCTATCATAGGAAAATACACATCGAATATCACCACAAGCAAAAAAAAGATAAAGTAAAAATCTAAAGAAAGAAACAAAACTAATCCATGAAAATGTGGGCACCATCGAAGTGCCCAAATATTACAACCCAACAAAAATAAAAATATAAAAATCATACAAAATAACATCAAAATATCTTGAAATATCAGTAATATAGGACCAAATAAAATGAATGCAGAGACAAGCACCCCTAACTAAAAATCTAGCAGTGTCCTCACTCAGTAATCAATCAAGCATAAAGAGAAATAAGGGTGCTCCCTGAAATTGCATCAAGAGCTGCTCTCACTCTCGGATTCTGTATCATCATCTGCATTTTCAAGATTGGACCACTCCACTGGGGCCTAATCATGACTCCCCACCTGGAAGGAAGTCTATCTCGAGGTTTTAGGACCTTCTAAAGGCCCTTTACCCCCTTCCACATCTTGCTAAATAATTTATCTCTCTTCTTCTCCTTTTTTACCATTCTCTCATGAGAAACCAGAAGATCTCTGTGAGACTCTTCCAGGTATGAGTAAGCTCTCTCAAACCTAGTAATAGTATCCCTCTACTTCCATTAGTCCTCTAAATACCTTTCAAAATCAGAGCGGGACACATATGAGTGATTGGTGGTGGAGGGCTCTCCTGGCCCATTGAAAAATACAAACACTAGCTCATGTCCCTAATATCAGTACCTTTATCCCCATGAAGCCTGGCTGTGGATTGCCTACAAGACTCAGGCTCCTCACATGTCGACTTTTCCAAGTTGTTCTTCCTCATTTTGTTCTTACTCGGTGCGCCCTCATCTTGAATTTTGAAAGGGTAGATGGGGGTGCCAAGGCTCACCAAAATATCTCTCGGGTACTCCTCAACTAGTGCTTTCCTAAACAACTCTATAATCAAAGAGGGGAAAGAGAGGTGTTTACAACTATGGTACTTGAAAAATTTCATGTTTGATATCTCGAGTTGGCCGACATTCAAAGGAATGCCATCTAGTATGCATACAACCGTTTGAGCCCATAAGTCTAAAACTTCTATTATGTGGGTTCAAGGAGAGACTCAGCTACAGATGATGTTCAACCAAACCCAGGCCTCTACAGTGAAATCATTCATTGTTATGTTTCTCTTGGTAGCTGCCTCTAAGACCTCCTTACTTGGGCACAACCTTTTCGCCATCCAGCTGCCCGAATCACACCCCTTGGCTTCAAAGTCAACTATGTTTGAATCTAGGATCCCATATATATCATTGATTTGCTTCTCCCCAAAATCCACCACCTTTCCCATATCCTGATAATTATGAGGATGGGTTTGAGAAGGATACTACGCTAAGGTTAGCATACAATTCCTGGACTCACTGCTCATTCACCTTGCAAGGTCCAAGGCAAATCAACGCCACCCAGTGGCCATAAGTCTATCATGAAATCTCAAAATCTTTTTAGGCATAATAGCCAAGCATATTCCTCTCTCCGAAAGCAGCTTTATTCTTTAATTATCACCATAGTATTGAGTGTGGCACTCGAGGGCCATGAAGAAAACTTGGTCATAATCTTCCATGAGATAATCCTGAAAAACATAAACACAAAACAACAATATTAATCAATGATATTTACATGCACAAACTATGCCATGTTGTTCACTAAAGCTTATGGAATGGTTATTTAGACAAAAAAATTAGGTGCAGAATTTTTGGCCCAAGATGAAATTAAGCCTCAGGTATAGAAATCGTAGGCCATAGAGGCGTGATTGCAGTATCTGATACCGGTTTCAATCCTAAATTTTCAATGTCCAAATACCCAAATTCTAATCCAAATCATGTTGTACAACAAGAATTTACACTAAAATCATTGAACAAGATTACTAGCTGATCGATCATGCCCTTAGAATGTGAAAACAGCTAGCAAACACTCGTTTGGGAATTTGATCGAGCACATGGTGTGCACCCTTAATTTTACTCAAATTCACACACAATTTGGGTACTCAAGACTTCTCACCATGTTTGCATAACATATTTTGGAAGCTAACCACCATACAAGTTCATTTAACATAGATTTAACAATGAAAATCATAGATTTAGGCCTTCCCTATAACATACATTCTATGGCCTATTTTCGTCAATTAAAGACTGAATTCAAGATACTTACCAGAGGAATAAGTAAAATGAATGCACGAATGCTTTTGGAATACTCAAAATTTAGCCCAAAATGGGTACAATTTGAGAGAAAAGCTAAGATGGTAGTGTGAGGGAAATGGGGGATTTGGATGGTCATATAGCTAATTTAACCGTGGTGGTGGCCAAGGTTCCACAATCTCAAACATGCGGGTGACCGAGATTGCGACATGATTCAAAATTTCATACTTTTTCTTTCTCAAACTAATTCAGCACACTCCATGGTGACACAAATTCATGGATTAATCAAATGACAAAATAAAAATCTACCCTACAAAATTAAAAATGAAGGATACGAGCCACTTTCGTGGCATTTGTGGGTTGTATCCCACATAGTGCCTTAGTTATCATCGTGGTATGACTTCTTTCATATTTCTCAAGCTAGATCCTCAAGGGACCCATCCTTCACTTCCTTATCTTCAACATCTATGATCGAAACCACTTGAAGTTCTATGGGTTGTTTCTTCATTTTGCATAACCCAAAGGACACTTCACAGTTAAGAACTCTAAACCTCAATTCCCCAAGCTCCAAATAATAAATGGTTCTTCTGGTATCAAGGAAAGGTCGACTAAGGATAATAGGTACCTATTGGTCCATTTCATAATAGAGCACTACAAAATCTACCAGAAGGATGAATCTATCCTCTTGCACCAACATATCGAATAAAACAACAACTGGCTTTTTAATAGACTGATCCGCTATCAAAAGCCTCATCGATATTAGAGTGGGGGTACTCAAACCAAGCCTTCGATATATTACAAAGGGCATGATATTAATACTTGCACTAAGGTCACATAAATCTTTTTCAAACAAATGTGTCTCGATGGTGCATGGAATTGTAAAGGCCCAAGTGTCTTCCTTCTTTTTTGCCATTTTGCTACTCATGATAGAGCTACTCCCATGGGTGACTTTAATGTTGTTGCCTTAAATAATATTCTTTTTCTACATCAATTTCTTCATAAGCTTAGCATACCCCATTATTTCTTGGATCGCCTCAAGCAACAGGATATTAATAGAGAGGTTGCTAAGATTGACCATGAATTTCTTAAGCTTATCATTCTCTTCTTTCTTCTTAAGCCTTTGTGGAAATAGAAGAGGGATTTGATTGTTGGTCAACACATCACTTTGTGGCTTATCCTTCTCTACCACCTCTTCATCAATTCCCATTAATTTTTTTTCATCCTTTTCTTCTTGAGATTTAAGGGTTTCTTCTCTTGGCTCAACCACAATCTTTATCTTCACATTCATGTGCTCAACGTTTGGATCATTTGCACCCACAATTTCTCCTTAAACTTTCTTTAAATGATCACCAAGGGTCTTGCCGCTCTTAGAGACTATTCCCAACACATGGGCTTCATTTTTCAAATTCACAATAGTGTCATTAGGAAAACCCTCCTTTGGTCTAGCATTTAATTAAGTGCAGATTTGCCCGATTTGTATTTCCAATTATTTGATAGAAGCGGAGTTGGATACAATTATTTGGTTGAGTTTCAAGAAATTGACTTTCAGTTCACGGGCTATTTTGTTCGTTCCCACCACTTTCACCAAAATTATTGCCAAGACATCTTCGATTTTGTATTTGTCAGGGCGATGAGGTTACCTTCTTTGTTCTTTTCCTGGTTATAAGGGGGCACAAAACGATTATACTCTTGGTCTCTATCCCTCTAATCACGGCCATTATCATGATCCATCCAACCTTTGTTCCTTTGATCATGATCCATCCAACCTTTGTTCCTACCTTTCCTTGGATAGGTAGGGTGGGATCCATATGAATAATTGGTAAAATACTGAATCTCCTCATCAATCTTCTTGGCCTCTTCATCATAATAGGCCTTGGATGCCATGACACTCACCACTTTTGTGGATTCACCCATCAAACGCTTAGTTAAAAGCTCTAATTGTGTCATCATTTTTGCCATATTTTCCTCCCCCTCTTTCTCTTGTTTTCTTTTGCTCTTAACCAACAAAGAAGGTAGTAGGGGAGACTTTTAGTACCATGGCATCATGGGTATACCACCCCTAATTTTTCTTTATAACTTCCTAAAGCAAATTTGTAGCCGCTTGATAATTTAACTTCACAAGAGAGCCCCTTCCACATTGTCTACCATGGTTTTGTTGATAGGATCAAGAGCACAGTAGAAGATTTGGAAAACCATCTTCTCCGGCACTTTGTGGTTGGGACATTGCATGAGTTTTTTTGTTGAATCTTTCCCATACTTCGTATAAGGGTTCTCCATTCAATTGCCTAAATTTGATTATCTCATCATGCAATTGAAGCATCTTAGAGGGTGGAAAATACCGGTGAAGGAAGGCCATGATAAGTTCATCACATGAAGTAATTAATTCGGCCGTAAGAGCGCAAAGCCACAATACCGGCTCCCCTATTAGAGAGAATGGGAAGAGGCACAAATGGATGGACTGTTGGGTTATGTGTGCAATATCAAAGGGTGCACACACTTCTACTAAGTTCTTCAAATGAAAGTTTGGGTCGTCATAAGCTTGACCCCCCAAAAGTCCCTTCATTTGTAGCATATGCAACATGATGCTCATGAAATGAAAGACACCGTCCCCATTAATAGGTGGGAAAAGATAGCAGTTAAACATCCAATGTCATTGAGTGGCTCTTTGTCATCAAGAGGTCCATTGAAGGACCTGTCAATACCTATATTGTCTCTCATAGTTTCGTGAACACTATGGGAGTCACCTAAAAAAGGAAACAAAAACAACAATCAAAATAAATAAAAACCAATATGTGTTCATATATACTGTTCAAATTTATAAATTAACCCACAACTGAAAGCTGAATTTCACTCCTTGACAACAATGCCATTTTGATAGGGTTCACCTATACAGTTCAAATTGATAGAGGACAGTTATTTTCAATAGTTTAACTTATGTTGAGGTCAAATCCACGAGGAGCAAAATTAGTTTTATAGACCTATAAGTGTTAACAATAACTAAAAAGATACTTGTAAGTAAACAAAATACAGTACATGTTTTAAGTGGGGGGGGGGGGGTGATTTGGAACAAGGGTTTATGACTATCAACTCAAGTCAACAAATTAAAGAAACACTTAAGATTGAAAATTAAATATGAAAAGGATCTTGGGATTATGTGTACCAAAAAGTTATGCATAGGGACATGATGATTTGGGGCAAATTCTAGTTATTTACGTTGCAGTAGGCTTGGTCGAAAGCCCTTAAGACTAGTTTCCCTAAAAATCTCAAGAATATCATTTGTTGACCCTTTTAATTACCTAAAAAGTTTGTCAATTTCATCCACATAATACCTCAATTGGGCATCCTTATTTTTAGGAAGATGCCCAAGACATACCCAACTCCCTATTCACCCTTATTTCTAAGATAACAAAAAGATAGAAAACTATATCTGTTATTGTACACTATTGCTTTGTCCCCCATAGCCCTCTTTCAAGGTTACCATGGGTTCTAAAAGTTCACCCACATCTCTTTTTAAAGGATGATGTGAGCTTTCAAGAGTTTGGGGTCTTTTTACCCACAAACCCATTTTCGGCATTTGGAGTTTTCACCCACAAATCCAAACTAATTAAACCAAGCAATAGTAAAACCCATAATAAGAAAACTAGAATCTACACAAATACATCACAACCCATACACAATTGCACCTTAGTTCAACATAATCCCAAGACAAATAAATTTAGCTACTTATGGAGTAAAGAGGAAAAAATATACCAAAAGGTTCATTCAAAATATCCATCCTTAAATTTTACCAAATTCAAATGCAAATGTTTCCCCAATTAGGGTTTGTAAGTTAAAATCTAATTTCTCTCCAAAAGACTACATTGCCAAAATAGGAAAGGGTTTGAGCCCTTTAAGGGATTTGGGGTCGGCTGTGAAAAATTATGAAATGTCCCCTAGGCATATTCCTACATTGCCACAATCAGGGTAACTTGTACGCAACACGACCACCATGACGCGGTCAGAGCTACTCGATCACTAAGGATGACCCATCTTAATTGTCTATGATCGCAACCCTTAAATTTCAATCGCAGTAACTGAGACCTGATTCTGCTCTAAGTCTTCCAACTGCACATTTTTTCTCATTTTAATCCTTTTCTGCTTAAATCCACATATTTCTTCCTCATCACCTATAAGACTAAAAAGTATAGAAATTAGTGTATTCAATCACAAATGTCTCATTTATACCTTCAAACACAGTAGTGTGCATGAATTTTGAATTCATATGATTGGTAAATTCACTACTTATTAGAGTATGAGGCAACCCTGTGAAAATATCCATATTCAGTACTTCCCACTTCCAATTGGGGAACTGAATTCCAAAAGTGTACTACTAGGTCTCTAGTGTTCAACCCTAAGTTGCTAGCAATTTGAACACTTAGCTACAAATTCAGCAATATCTCTATTTATTCTATTCCACCAGTAGACTTCCTGTAAGTTGTGCTACATCTTAGTGGCTCGTGGGTGAATAGAATATCGATAACCATGAGCTTATGCTAACATCCGCTGCCGTAAATCACCTACATTCATAACATCCAATTTGCCCTGCTAGCGAAGAATTCCATCTCTCCCTCAATAGAAAACCTCAACCTCCTGATCCAAAACTTCCTCCTTTAACTTAAGTAAAGTTTCGTTACTATCTTTCATTTCCTTTACTTTCACAACTAAAGAAGATTACGAACCAATTTGAACCCATACACTACCTTAGGACGAATCAACCAAATGATCTCCCAACATAGAAAGTAGGTTAACTTTGTGAACTAACTCTCTCTTTTCACCCTGAATATAAGAAACACTCCCCATAGAAAATCTACTATGGGTGTCGGCCATAACATTGGCCTTACCTAGATGGTACAAAACACTCATATCATAATCCTTCAACAACTCTAACCACCTTCTTTGACAAAGATTTAGATCTTCTGAGTAAACACATACCGAAGACTCTTTTGATTAGTGAACACATAAATTTGGACCCCATAAAGACAATACCTCTAAATCTTTAAGGCAAATACAATATCTTCCTACTCAAGATCATTAGTCGGGTTGTTCTTATCATGGGGTTTGAGCTGTCTAGAAGCATATGCTATAACCTTGCCTTGCTATATCAAGATGCAACCAAATCCAACTCTAAAAGAATCACAATACACCATAAAATCATCTGAACCCTCTGGTAGAGTCAAAATTAGAGCGAAAGTGAGTCGAGTCTTCAACTCTTGAAAATACTTCTCGCAAGTATTGAACCACTGAAATTTAATATTCTACAGAGTCATTCTGGATACAGGAGAGTAAATAGAAGAAAATCCTTTAAAAAATCTATAGTAACTAGATAAACCCAAGAAACTCCTAATATCTGATGTAGAGATAGCTAGGCTAGTTCTTTACTACTTTGGTCTTTTGAGTATCAACCCATATGCCTTCACCAAAACTAATGACCTAGGAAACATATTGATTTCAACCAGAATTGGTACTTATTTAACTTAGATAACAACTGGTTCTCTTTAAAGGTCTGGAAAATAAGCCTTATATGGTATACGTATAGACCCTTACTACAAGAGTAGACGAAAATGTAATATGTGAAGAATATGATGAATATATCCAAGTACTTCTTGAACACTCATTTCCTAAGGTCCATAAAAGTTTTAGGAGCATTTGTTAGTCCAAAAGACATAACTACAAAGTCAAAGTGACCAAATTAAGTTGTGATAGCTAGATTTGAAATGACCCAATTTCTGAATCTAAGCTGATGATAGTTGGATCTAAGGTTTATTTTATATAAATAGTTTGTACTATAAAGTTGGTCAAAAAACTCATCAGTCCTGGGATTGGGATACATATTCTTAATTGTGACTATTAAACTAATGGTAGTTGGTGAACATTCTAATAGTACTATTTTTTTTGAACGAAAAGAGATGGAGCAACTCATACATAGATGATAGGACTAATGAAACCCTTATCTAGGAGGTCCTTCAACTATTCCTTCAATTCCTTATGCTCAGCCAGATCCATTCTGTAGAGTGGGGTTGAAATAGGCTAGGTATCTCAAAGGAGATCTATTTTGAAGTTGATTTGCTGCTCGGGAGAAACTCTTAAAAGATCTTCAAGAAGCACCTCTAGAAATTCATTCACTACAACTGACTCAAAACTTAGAATTTTTGAACTTGAGTCCATGAACTGGACAATTTGATAAATGCACCACTTAGAAATCATTTTTCTTGCCTTAAGGAAAGAGAAAATTGACCTATAGACATTGAGGTACTACCTTTCCATTTTAAAATTGGCTTATTTGGAATATGAAATTGGATTGCTCTATTTCTACAATCAACTGAGGCATAGAAAGAGTGGAACCAATCCATACCAAGGATGTTATCAAAATAGGTTATCTGTAATTCCACAAAGTCAACTAAGGTAACTTTATGGGATATTATGATCGGGCAATTTCTGTATACCCATTTGGCTATGATGGAACTACCGACTGGGTAGATACAGAAATAGGTTCTACAAGAATCTACGAGCTGACGCCAAAATCTACTTCAATATAGGAAGTCATAAAGGAAAGTATGGCTCTAGGATCTAATAATACATACATATGAAGGTGAAAGACTTGTAACGTACCAGTAACCACATCAGGAGAACCCTCCTGATTCTTATAAGTCTGAAGGGCATAGAGTCAATTCTGATATTGTCCACTGGTGGCACTAGAGGTTACATCTTGTCAAGTTGGTCGGCTTGCTAGAAATGCTGAGGAGTTAGTGTTTCCTTATTGACGATTATGCCTGCCCTTCTATATACCTACTAGGAAATCCCTTATCCTTTGGCCTATATTGCCATACCCAAAACATGCATCATTGTCGACCTTGCACTTACCCTTGTAGTTTATACCGTACATCCTACAGATCGTGTTGGTGTGAATAGTGTTCATAATTCCCTAGTATGGCTCTCTATCATGAGTATCCTACCAAAATTTAGACATTGGAGCACTGGCAAAATATAGGGCCGGGAATAAAGACTTCTGGTGGGGCCGATAATGATTTCCACCATCTAATCTTGGCTGAGAGAATTTAAAACTGCCAGTCCTGGCCCTCTTATTCTCCTATTCCCTTTCCTTAACCCTTTTTTCCTCAATCTACTGAGTATGAACCATTAATCTAGAAAGATCTATCTCCTTAATCAACATCATTGTTCTACACTCCTTGACTATATCCTCAAAACACCATATATAAACTTACTCATTCGATCCCTAGAATCAGCCACCGTATTTAGAACATACCTAGCCAACAAAGTAAATTTGAGAGAATACTCCTTAACACTCATATTGCCCTGCATCAAGTTGATAAACTCCACCTTAGTTTCCCTCAACTCAAATGGGAAAAACCTAACATAAAAAATGGTAGCAAACTCATCCCACTTTACTGGCCCTACTACACCTCGTTCTTTCTTCCACTACTTAAACCAAGTATGAGCCACTCCTTACAATTGGTAAGAAACAAATAGAACTTTCACTCAAGGTAACACACATAATGTGAGTCAATTTTTGTACACTATTTAGGAACTCTTATGGATCCTCATCAAACTTAGACCCAAAGAATGCTGGAGGATTTATCCGAGTAAAGTCCTGAATTCTATTAACATCTTATTCACCACTGGGTTGGTTGGGGAAACAACCTACTGGTTATTCTAGGAAGCTATAGATTGGGATAATCCAGGAAAGCATCATTGAACACCACATGAGAGACCGTGTTATTTACATGGTTTTCCTTGACTAGCGGTGGCATTAGTTGATCCTCATTCATCCTTTCGTTTACCCTTCTAGTAGGCATTTTCTATAAATGGATAGAAGATGAGTTAGAAGAAAAAATGTAATAGAGCTTACACTCCATCACACAATAAGAATAATGAAAGAAGTAAAATATTCCTAAAATGGTTCATATACTTTCACCCATAAGTATGGCATGCTTCACACCCATGAACAAGACTCTACTTAACACAACATTTAGATACCCTAGGACAGTTTAAACCTTGTGCTCTGATACCTATTATATCATGATCTAAGACTACTCCTAGTCATAACATGGTGCTGGAGTCATAAGTGATATCGAGATAGCCCATAGTTTGGCATGAATAGGGCAGAAGCTAACTAAAATAAACTAATAATGAACAATGATAGAATAAATGTTATTATGGTCTAAAATACCGAATGAAAGTCAAAAATCTAAACATTTGCCTGACTGTTTGCCAACCTCTAACTAGAACGAGTTGTTGGGAAAAAACCCCCCAACTAACTCCATTGAACTAAAATACTAAAGATAAACAACTGATAAATACTACTCGACTGATGAGGAATCACCAAGACTACATAGTGCATTCAAACCTTTATTATGAGACAAAATAGTGCAAAGAGAGTATGCAATCAGTACTCTGAATGTACTAAGTATGCAAGATGGGAAACTAATCAACATGTAAGAATGAAACATTAATACATGAACATCACCAGCTTAAACTAATGCGATAAATCATGATAATATTTAAGACTGATCATAGTTAGGAAAGTCATGAATAGTACTCAATATTTCAATAACTAATCATTATATGGACACTCACAATTATTAAACATATGGAGACATAATTTTACAAGGGAAACATGTTATCATGTTTCATAAATAAAATAAAAAGTGAGAGATATAATAAAACTCATGTTTGACCTAAAACACAATATAAGTGATAATGGGATTTACTAAAGAGTAAAAAGGTGTAATACCCCAAACATTCCTTAATCCTAATTTTGTTTCTATAAGATTGAGGAATGACTTCCAAAGTGTGTAATATTTAAATTATATAGAATTCTACTAATTTTGACTTTTTATTGTATGGAAAATTAAATTATCTTTCCCATGATATAAGATTCGCCCAAATTCGTCAACCAGGCAAGAAGTTATGGCTAATTGAAGTTCTTAACATAAAATATTGTCATTCAGACCCTTAGCGCATCGCGAAGAGGAGTAATATCCAAATTTTCAGTTTCCAGTAGCCTAGCGCGATTGTAGCACATCACGCTGAAGTTTCAGGTCCCAACCATTGGGACAACGCAATGGATTTGTGTCGCGGTGACCCTCAAATTCCCATTCGTCAATTTCCAGTCAGCCCACCGCGATAGTGGCGCATCGCGGTGGCCCATAAAATAGGGCTCCCAGTTATATTTTCCAGTTTCGTTCAGAATTTAAAAAGGGTATTTTGGACTTTTTCCAAACCACTTAAATCATCTAAACACCTAATTTAAGGTCATTACAAGCATCATATACCATCTTTCTAAAAAATCCCTCAGCCAAAAACCCTAGTTCATCAAACTTCTCCTCCAAGAAACTCAAGATTTCTCCATCAATTTTCAAATTAAGTCAAGATTCCAAGTTTTTAGTGCAAGAATTTCAAGAACCATCATTCAAGAGTTCCAATAACATCTCACAAGAAAGTTATTCATTCAAGTTTATCAATCTAAGGTATGTGGGGTTTGAACAAGAACAACCTTGCATTCTTGTGCCCAAAAACTCCATTTAAGATATAAATTTCTAAATTTTACTATGATTTCCATGAACACCAAGTTAGGATTTATACCCATTACCATTATTTGCAAGATTATGTGGTTTCCTATGGTTTAAAAGTTGAATTACATGATTTTGTTTATATTTTTGTGCCTATTTCCAAATTTTCTAGATTTTAAGATGATTGTAAATGTTTGGTTATCAAAGAATGAATTTTGAGATATTGAAATCATGAGATTCATATTATGAGTTATTTTCCTAATATCTTGATTGAGATAATTGTAAGATTTTTAAGATGATGGTTGAGCATGAAGTTTAAATATGATTTTAATGCATTAAAGCTTTACATTTTGAGTCCTAAGTACAAGTGAAGAGTTTATAGGGAGATTATGATCTCAAGTTTTGTTGACAAGTTTTGATAAGTGTTTTCAAAAGCAAAGATTGGTCTTTTGATCCTAAGTTAAGATAGGAATCCACAATATTTATGGTTTCAAACAAAGAAAAATATAATTTGGTCTTCGTTATTGACCCTTGAGTTATTTTAAGGTGGATTTCCTAAAAGTTCTGAGCTTATGAATGGGAGTAGTATTTAGCACTGACTTGGGTATGATTCTGAGGTGTCATACCCCAGAACTATGTGCCACTGTAGGATTAAATAAATAGGCCTGAGGCTGAGATTGTGATCACTAAGTTAAGGTTATACTCCCTGGCAAGAGTATAATGCTTCTCCCCAATGTAAGGCTTCTTCCTTAGAAGGACAAAACATTGGACTCCATATCAGCCACATGGTTTATGTCGGTTAGAAGAACCTCCCAAAGCAGTCCCCTACTCTATTTAAGATAAAAGTACATGTGTTAAAAGTTTATTTTAAGATTTCCAAAGCTTTAAGTTTCAAATTTTCCTAAGTCCCAAATTCCTATAATCTTTATGTTTTAAAGAAGCCCTTTATTCTCCATAAGATAAAAGTATAAGTTTTGAAAGTTATCATTTTAAGATTTCTCTTTCTTACAAGTTTTGAGAATAAGATGGAGATTATAGATTTTAGAAGTAAATAGAATGACTCACGAGATTTGTACTCTATGTTTCATTATACATGATTTCTGAGATTCAAATTTCATTTTTTACTCAAGCTATCTGAGTCATGTATATCAGCGTGCAGATTTTCTATAAAGATTGATATATTGTTACTTATTGCATTGCACCCCCATATAATCTGGCTATCTTCAAAGTGTTGATCCACCTATATGTCTATGTGCTATATTGTCTTATAATGTAGCTACAAGTTGTAGTATGTGCAGTAAAAAATAGACAGTTGTCGATTCCTGCCAGTAGATAATGAGTCCTTCTATTTCTGGGACTTCAGTTGGATTTACAATTTTTATTTACTTTCTTATTCTTATGTATTGATTAGTGATAGTTGGGGTTGTATCCTTGCTATCTATAGTCAGTATTAGTAGAGGCTTTATAGACACTCAGTAGAGTTAATGTATTCAGTTTTAATTTTCGTTGTAAAAGTAGTGTTATAATCCTGTGAATTCAGTTTTATATTGATTAGATTCAGAAAAGAGTTATCTTCCACTGATACTGTACAAATTTATGCATTTTATTTAGTTTCTTATGAGTTTGCCAGTATAAGGGTTAGATTGGGGTTACTTTTGACCCTAAGCATCGTGTGACATCATGGGACCTATTTCGGCGCGTTACAAACTTAGTATCAGAGCACAGAGTTTAAGTATCCTAGGGTGTATATGAAGCCGTGTCTAGTAGAGTTTTGTGAAATGTTAGGGAGACGTCTGTACTTTTCTTTGAAAGGCTATGAGGCATTTATGAAATGGTTCCATTCTTTCAAGTTTGGGATAATGCTATAGAAAGGTTTTATAAGAAACTTCTACAGATTCTCATCTTACTCTATTCAGGCCATCTCCGTATTAGTTTCAAGATATTAGACACATTCAAGCTTAAATCTTTACAGATAGTAATTTCTCAGGTAGTCTCCATAGATAGCTATGGGATTGTAAGTGAGCTAGAAATTATCCGATCAGTGCTTTTAATCTCCAAAGATTGAAGTATTTTTTCATGTTCATGAAATTCATGCACTAAGCCCAAGTCAGAGGTACTTTCAGATTCCTCCTCATAATCCATAATGTAAATCTATATTTCACTATTCTTGTATTATTTTTGAGATAACATGATTAGTAAATTCCAGTTTCTCCCTCAATAATGCTCTCAGACTTGCTAGCAAAAAGTTTCAGAAGTTTCACAAAGCAACTTGAGAGGGGCCTTTGGGTATGTTATAAGACCCTCAAGTTTAAAGTTATGTCCTCATTCTTATGAGCCATTCAGTTAAGATAAAGTAAGATGTGTATTCATAGATCATTGAATATTTTGTGTCAAGTTTCCATCTCTTGTAATCTTGTTATTATTGTGTTATTGAAATTTAAATTCTAGTAAAGCCGTGTGAGGCCTATTTTGATTCACTAGCAACTTGTTATTTACCTTTTTATTCTTGTGTTGGTTAGAACTGGTGGTTCAGAGGTTTATTAACCAGAAGGGTCGTAAGTGCAATTTATTAAATATATATATAGCCAAATTTTTTTGCATATGATTGATTTAGTAATGAAGTGATATATCCTTGTGTGTTAGTTTAACAGAAGGTAGAGAAGGAGTTATTAGTTGATGTGATTTGTTGTTTTCTTAAAGTATGAAAAGAGTTGTTGACGGAGTTTGTTATTCTAGAAAAGTATATGTTATTAATGAAAGAACTTAGTGAATGAGCGTTGTTAATTTAGAGTTCCCTGAGATTTCAAGAAGGAGTTTAGTTGAAACTTATAGAGCTGTAAAAGACATTTAGGTGTGTAGATAGGTATCTAGTAATAATGTGTGTACGAAGGACATGTTAATGGACTATGATTAAGATAGGCCATATGATTATGATCGATTATTATTGTTATGAGGTTTGATTGGGCTAGTATTGCTTGAGGTTTTATTTCATAGTTTCCAAGTGAGAATTGTGTGTGAGGTGGGGTTGTAAATCATGTTGAGCACTAGACATTAAGTTTGAACAATTGGTGGTCATAATGGTGGATGTGATGATTTCTTGGTTAATGGTATTAGTTATAGGGAAGTAATCTAGTAGGCTTAAATAGTGTATGCAAGATCTTAAGTTTATTTGATTTGTAATCGAGTATGATGTTGTATGTATGATGTAGAAGTACACTTAAGGTTCTATGGGGCTGCATTAGTTTCGAGGATCATTGCATGTAGTGTAGTTATTAGTACTGTGGAGATGCTAGTTTGATAAATACTAGTTAGATAATGAATAATGTTCTTGTTATCTAAGTTAAGGAGTTATGATTATGATTAAAGATGTTGAGACTTTTTAAGTATGATTTTGATTCTCATAATTTAGAAATATAAGTTTACAGGTGTGATATTGGTAGGCTATGACAGAAGTAGTATAGTCCATCAACGGTTTTGAAGTATCCATGTTAAGCATTATAAATCTAAGTTTGAAACTTTGAAGATTCAGCTAATAGAAATAAGAGTTGAAGCATTAGATGGTGTGAACTCCGACTATGGGGATGCTCATGCAAATTCAAAGTTAGTAAGCGTTCAAGTATTATATGATGAATTTTCGGGCCATAGAAGTTTGAGAGTCAAATCTTAGAAATAAGTATTAGCTTTAGGTGATGTATGTGAAGATAAAGTCCTTCAGGGTAAATTTAGTTTCCTGGGTATTAATTATATCCCAGACTCTAGAGCAAAGTGAGTGTAGTTTAGGTTAGAGTTAATATAGTGGTTCACAAACTTAGAGTGATGGCTTAAAGCTAAGGAGGGGGAGAGAGATGATAGAATGAGTAACCAAGTCAAGCTTTAAGATTCTAATAATTGTACCAGTGAGTTGTAGATTAGATGTGAGCGAGATTGATGCTTGACCTAATCTTATTTCAATATTTTCAGTTGTCCCAAAAACTACTCATGCTTCATGTGTTAGTTCCATGATATTAATTCATGTTTATGCATATGATAGAGCTATGTACTCTTCTAGTCCCAAAAGGAGGAGTTCCAGTTCTTTTAGCAGTTGGAATCACATTCCATAAGTTATGAATTCCAAATCTGGGTCATGCAGCTTATGACTCATGTACCTAAGCTTTACGGTATGTTCATTTCAAGTGCTCAAGCAATACTTTTAATGAGGTGCGAAATTCAGATTTTATATCATGCATATCCTCAGGTTAGAACTCTTTGATAAGTTCATGATGTTAAATGCTCTATTCCTCAGGCCTCAGATGAGTGCACAAGTTACGCATGGTATCCCTTCATGCTATAGGTCCTCATGTTCTAACCTTTCGGCGACCTTTTTCTTAGGTTAAGAATAATGATGATGAACAGTTGTGTAGATAGGAGAGAGTAAATGGGTCAACTTTATGTAATTCTATAAGTCTGAATAAATATTGAGTAAAGTTTTTATATATGACCTGGTCAATTCAAAATATGTTACATATGTCTTCTTAAGAGTGGTGCATGGAAGTTGTTTTTGATAGAGGTTTGTAGGTTGTGATAAGGTTGTTTTATGGGAGTGTGTTTAGAAGTGCATATGCAGTTATAGAAGTAGGCTTGAACATCATATTTGTATATATCCGAATGAATGCACTACACATTAGTAAATGTCTAGTATGAGGTTGAATGTGGTTGTTGGAGTGGTAATGAGAATTTTGCATGAGATGAGAAGTTGTGAAGTGTGGGGTGTGTTGAATTATGGTTCAGACTAGTATTACAGTGTTATGCGGTGTATCCTGTGATGGTGGGTTAGGCTTGAAGATGGTGAGGGAATTTAGTTCATTTTATACATGAGTAGATGGAAATTCAATGGCTATGCGAGAATTAGAAGATGAATCAATGAGTATGGTCTTAAAGGAAGGGAATAGTTGAGAGAATATTTTAGAAGTATATCTAAGCTTGCTAGTAAGGTGTTACATTTCCTAAGACCCATAACTTCTATCCCAGTCTCTAATTCAAAGGGGTCTATGTTCCAAGCTATAGAGTCGTAGAAATATTGTAATCATTTATTCAGATGCTTTTTTTAGATCATGCCCAAAGTTTTTTGCTTCCTTATATCGTTAGAATTCCCTATGAGGGTGTTGATAAAATCCTCTACTTGAGTATGAGTATCTAGTATGATTCAGTTTGGATAGCCAGCAGTCCAATTTAACAATCAGACGGATAGATTTCTATAGTTTTTTATTTTCCAAAATAGTATGGTCTTACTACCTGAAGTTTCATAAGTATAGTCATTCCAATAAATAGTTGTTCTCACCCATGAAAATTTGTGAATTCAGCTCAGTATTTGTATCAGGCATCAGTTTCAGAATTAGGATATCTAGTCATGATTCAGTGCATAAGTATTCACTAAACGATCTTCATTTCCAAGTGTTCCAGCTCAGACAGTGTAATACCCATTGTGTAATCATTGCCTTGTTTTCTCATGATTTATGCATGGATAAACTATCACTTCAAAATCTATAAGTATGATCACAACATGAGCACATCAAGCAAGTTCTAAACTCTCAGCATGAATCATTTCCTTACGATAAGTAAAGACAAGTTCAGTCGAAGGTAATAGTCTTCCGTAATTCAGCTTCTTTCTAATCAAAGATTCAGCTATATAGTTATTCTTACAATAAGTCCGTGCACTCATAGAAGTACTCAAAGGCTTAGAATGAGGTAGAATCAGTTTAGCGAGTTATTTCAGCTATGCACCCTCAGTTTTCCTCTGTATCCTTAGCCTAGCTAGACATATTCGAGGACGAATATTCCCAAGAAGAGATATTGTAGTACCTCGAACTTTCCTTAAGCCTAATTTCATCTCTATAAGGTTGAGGAATGAATTCCAAAGTGTGTAATGTTTAAATTATATAGAATTCTCCTAATTTTGACTTTTTATTATGTGGGAAATTGAATTATCTTTCCAAAGATATAAGATTCACCAAAATACATTAACCAGGCAAGAAGTTATGGTTAATTGAAGTTCTTGTTGTAAAACACCATCATTTAGACCTTTAGCGTGTTGCGAAGAGGAGTAATATCCCAATTGTCAGTTTCCAGTAGCCTAGCACGATGGGGTACATTGCGCTAAAGTTTTAGGTCCAAACCAGTGGGACAATGTGAAGGCACCGCATCGCGGTGACCCTCAGATTCCCATTCATCAATTTTCAGTGAGCCACTGCGATAATGGTGCATCGCAGTGGCCAGTAAAATTAGGCTCCGAGTTATATTTTCTAGTTTCGTTCAGAAGTTAAAAAGGGTATTTTGGACTTTTCCAAGCCACTTAAATTGTCCAAATACCTGATTTAAGGTCATTACAAGCATCATATACCATTTTTCTAAAAAATCCGTCAACCAAAAACCCTAGTTGATCAAACTTCTCCTCTAAGAAACTCAAGATTTCTCCATTAATTCTCCAACTTAAGTCAATATTCCAAGTTCTTAGTGCAAGAATTCAACGAACCATCATTCAAGAGTTCCAATAACATCTCACAAGCAAGTTATTCATCCAAGTTTATCAATCTAAGGTATGTGGGGTTTGAACAAGAACAATCCTTGCATTCTTGTTCCCAAAAACTCCTTTTAAAATATAATTTTTTGAATTTTACTATGATTTCCATGAACATTAAGTTAGACTTTATACCCATTACCATTATTTGCAAGATTATGTGATTTCCAATGGTTTAAAAGTTGAATTACATGATTTTTTTTTATATTTCCGTGCCTATTTCCAAATTTTCCAGATTTTAAGATGATTATGAATTTTTTGTTATCAAAGCATGAATTTAGAGATGTTGAAATCATGAGATTCTTATTATGAGTTATTTTTCCAATATCTTGATTGAGATGACTGTAAGCTTTTCAAGATGATGGTTGAGCATTAAGTTTAAATATGATTTTGATGCATTAAAGCTTTACATTTTGAGTACTTTCCTAAGTATAAGTGATGAGTTTATAAGGTGATTATGATCTCAAGTTTTGTTGACAAGTTTTGATAAGTGTTATTAAAAGCAAATATTTGTAGTTTGATCCTAAGCTAAGATAGGAATCCACAGTGTTTATGATTTCAAGCAAAGAGAAATATAATTTGGTCTTCATTATAGGCCCTTGAGTTATTTTAAGGTGGATTTCCTAAAAGTTCTAAACTTAAAAATGGGAGTAGTATTTAGCACTGAATTAGCTATGATTCCAAGATCTCATACCCCAGAACTACGTGCCACCATAAGATTGTGATGAATGGGTTATACTCTCTGGCAAGAGTATAACGCTTCTCCCCAATGTAAGGCTTCTTTCTTAGAAGGAAAAAACATTTGACTCCATGTCAGCTCACATAGTTTCTGTCGGTTAGAAGAACCTCCCAAAGCAGTCCCCTACTCTATTTAAGATAAAAGTATATGTGTTGAATGTTTGATTTCCAGATTTCCAATGCTTTAAGTTTCAAAGTTTCCTAAGTCCTAAAGTCCTATAATCTTTATGTTTTAAAGAAGCCCCTTATTCTTCTTAAGATAAAAGTATAAGTTTTGAAAGCTATCATTTTAAGATTCTCTTTCTTACATGTTTTGAGAATAAGATGGAGATTATAGATTTTAGAAGTAAATAGAATGACTCACGAGATTTGCACCATATGTTTCATTATACATGATTTATGAGATTCAGAATTCAGCTTTTACTCAAGCTATGTGAGTCATTTATATCAGCATGCAGATTTTCTATAAAGATTGATGATATTGTTTCCTTATTGAATTGAACCCCCATATACTCATTACATCCTCAAAGTGTTGATCCACATATATGTCTATGTGCTACATTGTCTCATAAAGTAGGTACAAGTTGTAGTTTGTGCAGTCAAAATCAGACAGTTGTAGATTCCAGTCAGCAGATGATGAGTCCTCCTATTTTGGGGACTTCAGTTAGATTTACTATTATTTTTTACTTTATTATTATTATTATTATGTATTGATTAGTGGTAGTTGGGGTTGTGTCCTTTCTATCTATAGTCAGTATTAGTAGAGGCTTCATAGACAGTCAGTAGAGCAAATGTATTCAGTTTCAATTTTTGTTGTAAAAGTAGAGTTATAATCCTATAAATTTAGTTTTGTATTGATTAGATATAGAAAAGAGTTATCTTCTACTAATATTGTACAAATTTATACATTTTATTTAGTTACTTATGAGTTTGCCAGTAGAAGGGTTAGCTTGGGGTCACTTGTGATCCTAAGCACCGTGTGACATCTCGGGACCTATTTTTGGGGTGTTATAAAAGGTTTATTTGGACTCAATAGATGGAAGGGACCAATAGATTAAATCCTACATACCTGAAGCAAAATTGCTTGGAGAATTTTGTTAGAATTGAGCTTTAACTTGTAGAACACTAGTTCCCTTGGATAGAAGAGAAAAAATGTCCCTTTTAGTTTCTTTGGGTGGAATTACGACTTAATAATGATTTTTGAAATTTTGGGTCCTTTATATCACCCTTTAGGTAGCCCATACAATGTGGGTTTGGCTTTTACAAGAGTGGAAAAATACTTTAATGTCCTTGAGAAATCGTACAGGAAATTCCGTTCTCAATCATTATGACTCACCTCACCACTCATTATGACTTATCAGGAGTTGTAGTCTGAGTCGTAACCTGTAATCTTGAGGTCATGGATTCTTTCTATTATGACTATGACTCTCCTTCTGATGGCTAGTTGATGATAGGCGAAATTACGCGCCTATATCAATATATTTTGCCCATATTTTAGCCTAGTTTCGAGAACTAATTATCTATTTCGTACACTTTTAGTCCTTTTTCCTGTAAATGAGCTAACAAATGTGATTAGGAAAGTTTCAGGTATAAATGATGCAAAATACAGCAATTTATGGCTTACTTGACGCAAAAGAAAGCTCACAAACGAGATGGAAAGGAGCTGGACGCATAAAGGACTAAATCTGCTGCATGGAAAATCTGTCCCGGGCTAAAACAGCATTTCTGAAGACTTTGGGACTTACAGACACAAAGCTGGATTTTTGCCATAATACATTAACCTAGTGCAATTAGGTTATGTGTTTCATCATTCTATTTGGATTATAATTTTGTAACCTTACCCTAGTACAATTGGGTCAAGGATTTCATTAGTATATTAGGATTTGGTTATTTATTTTATTAGTTTAGTAGGAGTAGGATAGGAGTATTATAAATACCCTATCATGTTAGAGATTTTAAAGGGAGAGGAAGGGAGACATTCTGACAATTCATTCATCTCCTTACAATTAAGACATCTTCCTACAACCCATTCTCAATTCTTCATTCTTCTACTCTTAAATTCCACAACAAGAGAATCGTTACTTGCTACGGAATCACTAAAACCACACGCCAAACACCTACTATTCACGCCATCCACCATGCAAAACGTGATATCCTTCGCATTCATGGGTAACTAAATCTCTTAGTTGGGGTTATGGAAGCCGAATGAGTTACTATCTATAGCTATGAGTTTGTGAGTTCAAGACAAGTATATTGCTTATATCATTATTCTCTTCATCTTAAATCTACATTCTTTGCGGTTCAAACACAAGAACACGCCATTCTAACATCTAACCTGTTCGAGAGAAAGGTTATTTGTCTAGAAAAGAAGACGCATAGACCAACGCCAGTCTAACATCTGACTTGTTCGAGAGAAAAGTTATTTGTCTGGAAAAGAGATAATGTCAAGGTAGTAGGACACCCTTTCCTATTAAAAAGCTAGTGCCGTACCTGGACTAACTTCTTGGAGAATTCGTACCGTTAGTCACGCTTTAAGCTCGAGAGAGTTAAAGTGAAATAGTCCTTGTTTAGGTCGAGAGACGCTTGGATTTACCATCGACTACAATTCTCTATAAGCAATTACATGTCAAGACTCTACACACTCATAGCCAATAGAGACGTATACCTCAGAAGGTGGACATAACCCCAACGCCTCAATTCTCATTGTTTACAACACACGTGACAATCTCTCTTTATTTTGCTATTTTCAGTTCTTACATTCTTGTTTTGGTTACATACTACAATCCCCCCTTTCCTACGAGACTTGCACTAAAAGTCTAGTAATTTCTCTTGCTTGTTGGCCAAGCTATTCTCTGTGGGATCGATACCCAACCCAGGTTGGGTTCTATATTTGCTAACGACCGCTTTACACTCCCACGAGAGCTGTAGATTGAGCGTTATCACTAGTCACGAGTGGTCATGAGTCATTAGGTAATGTAGTAGTCTAAGACAGGTTTTTAGCTATACACTATTGTGGTAAATTTAATGACTCGCTGTCACTAATGATGAGCCATAGGGTGGGGTCATTATTACTGGGCTAAAACTAAGGATCCTTAATATTTTGATAACGACTCCTCTTAATAACTTGTTATATCTGTTTATGGGTTATCACGTGAGTCGTAGCCACAAGCAGTTGATTGATACTTAATTAAAAATTTGCATAACTTTTTGTCGTGATACAAATTGAGGCGAGACTTGTGGTGTTTAAAAACAAAATTGGTGGACTATCTTTTGAGGAATCCAGAGCTTGAAAACTTGGGGGTATTACACTTATCAACCTAGTGATTATGATATTTGTTCTAAACTTGCTAAAATTTTAATTGATATTCTAGTGCTATGTGTTTGTCAAAAACTCTCGTGCATCATTATAAGGTTGAACATATTGACACCAAGTATGAATTTATTAGAGAGAATGTGTTAAAAGGTGATATCAAATTATTATTAGTTGCTACTGATTTTTAGTTGGGTGATATTTTTGCAAAGTCTTTATGGAAAGAAAGATTTTTCTTGTAATTTATCTCTTAGATTAGTTACAAAACCTTTTTAATATTCTTTATGATTATCCTTCCTTTTTATTGGAAATGTACTACCCATATTTATGCATGTCGTACTTTCCTTATACTTTTCCCTTTATTAATGTACTTCTCTTTATTACTTGTCTTTTCATTCTTTTCGCCTGATAAAAGTTTTGTGAAAGTTAATGATGACACCCCTTTCTCTTCTATAAACATATCTTTTCTTTTCAATTTTATTAACACCCTTTCCTAGTTTTCTCTATTCTTCCCATTCCATTTTTCTCTTCTTCTTCAATGGCTAAAACCCTTAAATCCTCTTTCATGGGATTTTTAAATAGAACTTATTCAAAGGGAAAAAGAGAAGCTTCTTCTACTCTACCTATTGATTCCAAATTTTTAAAACACATTTCCCCTTAAGGATCCTTTGACTCTACTCGATCATTGTTAGTGAAATTTCCCCTTTGTAATAATGATTTAGAGTATTTTAAAAAGAATGTAAGGCTAAACTTTGAGAGGTCCTTAAATATACAATCCAATTTTTAGAGTCCTTCTAATGAAATCCTATTCTACTCTCTCAAAGATTTACCTTATGTCACTGGAATGAATATTGACCTTGACCTTTTGGATTCTCTCCACTGTCCCATCAAGCATTTATTTGAAGGCTAAAGGTGGGAAAATATTTTCTCATCTACTCTTAAAGTTTCTTATGACCTCTCATTCATCCGTTCTATGCAAATCCCAAATCTTTCCATTCAATTAAGTTAGAAACCATAGTTATGGGTAAACATATCTTTCTTGATTGTTCTATTTTTGAGCCTTACTATAGTATTCAATTCTTTGGTTCAAAACATTCTTGTCCCTTTAATTTTGATGTTTTCTTTCAACAATCCAAATGCTATATTACTCTAGAATCATCTAATTCTCTTTCATCTACTCTTGATCTTAAAATATGTCTATTGAAGCTTGTGTAGTTGCTCATATTATACTAACAAAACTTCTCCCTTATGCTAGATGATTCTCCACCTTGTCTCTATGTGACACTCTGCTTACCTATTGCATTGTCTCTCAACATAAAATTAAGTTCCCATCCTTTATCATCAATAATATAATTAAGGCACCTCTTTATCCCTCTCATATGGTTTGATGATTACCATATTTTTGTGGAGAATCATATTGTGTTGAATGATATTCCCTCTCTTACAATGAAACAATACTATAATTCCAAGACTTTTGTTAGCATCGCATATGTTCTTAATGATGGATCTTGGGTTCCTATGTTCGAAGGGTCTCCCATTAGCACTCCCTCTTATCCTTAACTTAGAGCTTCTCCTCCTCTTGATCCTAGTCCTTTCTCCATTTCCTGTAATATTTTACAACATGGGCTTGAAACTAGTAAAAATTTAGATTTTCTCAACGATCTCATTCTTGCTACTTATTTACATATGAAAAAGATTAACGATGTTAGTAGGGAAACAGGTGCAGCTATTGCTTGTATTCATCTAAAGTTAGGCCAAGTTATTAAGGAGGCTATTAGAATTGCTACCAAGGTTCACCACAATACTAACTCACTATCCACCACTCTCACCAAAAAAATTGCTCATTTAAGGAATTCCACTACAAATACATTGGCATACTTTCTCTATCGATTTGTTCCTCCTCCAGCTCCTTGTTTTATGACTGCTCTAGTAAGATAATTTTTTATTTTGGGTTGTCTATGAGCATAAGTTCATGAATACTGGTTACTCTTGCCTGTTTTGGTTGTTGCATAGTTTATCGAGGTTATATGGCTTTTACCCATTATATGATGTTAGTTGGTTATTTTTTTTTATGATGTCAATGGGGGAGAAAATTTATATATACATAGGTCGACTACCTCAACCAATGAGATTTAGTGGTACACATTCACTCACCTACCATTAACTACTCAAGGGGACAATAAATAATAAAGTCGACTATAATAACTTTTTATTTATTGTCATCCATTAAAAAGAAGGATATTGATGGTGTCTGATTTGAATGTATGATGTTAAAGCAGTAACAATATTAGGTACTTGTCTAATATGGAATTAAAAAGGAAGATGAATGAACTTCAAAGCATAGGATCTTCCAGCTGGATAAATGTAATAAACCTCTAGGTCATGTTTTAAATTTCCACTCTTTTCACCATTTATATTTTTCCTATAGCTTTCCAAATTGATTTGTGACTTGCTAGAGCTGACAGTTAAGTTATTGGAAAGTTTGTTTGAATTTTAGATTCAATTTCCTATTTTCAAGTCTTTGTTGCTAAGGATTGGCTATCAGGCATAAAATTTAGTTTGACAATCTCGTATGCCAATTCTAACAGTCCAACTCATCTCTGAAATATTGATTTTAGGCTAGAGGGATCTTTGGTTTTGTCCCAAGGCCTCTAAACACATTTCATGTCCTTGGTCAAAATTTGGTAAAAGTGATCCTTAGTTGTGGGGCCTACTTTTTCTCAAAATGATCGCGAAAGGAAATTATGATAGTGCCATTGAGTCTGCAATGTCAAATTTTATATGGTAGAAAAGTTTGTTTGCATTCTTCTAATCCCAAATCCCAAAATCCTTTTTGGGTTGATTTTAGCATCGTTTAAACTAAAAATTTTCCCATTCTTAGGGATAAATGTTTCTTGAGAAGAGACAGACATGTTGATGATTTTGAAAGTATGATTTCGCAGGTGGGCCCCATATGGAATACTGACTTGATTTTGGACCAAAAGCATGGAAATGCAATATGGCTACCATTGTTCTCGTATTGATGTATAGATTTCAGTTTTGATAGCATGAAATCATGTAGAAGCTTCTCAAAAGGGGAAATCATCAATTAGGAAAATTTTATTAGACTTTCTTCGACGTCCAGTTTGGATAGGTTTACTTTTCTCTTAGATTGAGCTTAATTATCATATTAATATGATAATATGCTAGTTTTGGGTTGGGAATTAGGACTTGGAGCTATATTTGGTGTGATTAAATTATTTAGCTGATTAAGCCACCGTAATTAGGCAAATAAAATTTAACTACTTGATCATTAGGTAGATTGTACATTATTTATTTAGCATCTATTATGGGATTTTACACTCTACTCTAGTTTGGATAGAATTTTCCTTGGAATAGATTTTTAGGGTAAAAAGTGGGGCCCTCCAACCGACCATAGACCTAGATTACTGCTAGCTCTTTGTAGACTCAATAGGCATGATACATTATCTTATTTGCATTCTTGATCCTAAGGAGTATTTGATATTATGGTTTACTCTAGCATTGTGTTTGAGAGGACATAGTTTTGATTTGATTCCAATGATTCATGATATTGAGATTGGTTCGATTCATGCATGATTTACAATATTAATTTTGGTTCAACTTTTGTATTCATGATATTAGTTTTGATTTAAGTTTGCATATGTGATATTAGTTTTGATTCAAGTCTGATATTCAGAGGTTATTTACGAAGTTATGAAATGGGTTCAAATCTGATTTTTACAATATCGAAGGATCCACAGTCACAGTTTTAAGATACAAATATTTGGTAACTTTACTATTATTACTTCACCTTGATTGTACCCTCTAGGCTAATGGGGCTCACGTTGGGTTATTTTATTTATTTACATCTTCTGGGCTTATGGTAGCCAATTATGTAGAGATATCTATGTTTATATAATATTGTTATTCGGTTGTTTACTTTCAATATTTGGAGCATTATTCTAGGTTTTCCCTTTTCCTTAGCTTATTTATCTCACATTTTACTATATTTATATATGATTTAGCTTAATCAGTCGATGATGCCTACTTAGTACCTGTAGCTTTGGTACTCATACTACACTTCTGTACCTTTTTGGTGCAGATCCTAGTACTATCTACCACCGTTGATGTTGTGATTGTGCTTTTCAGAGTTCAGAGACAGGGTAAGCTCTCAGAGCTGGAGTTGACCTTTTCATCATTATCTGTTTTAGGATAGTCTTTTTATTCTTGAGACTGTTGTATATTAACTTTAATAGTACTTGTATTCTTTTGGATTAAAGGCTCTTGTACTGACCTTACTAGGTCATGAGGTGATATTAATCCTCTTTTATTTCTCTTCTATTATGTTATTGTTCTTATGATTCGTTGCTAGTAAATAATTTACTTGCATATTTTCAGCATTTATGCCATTTCCCACCAATTATCCCATCACTTATAGTTTTGGGCTATGGTTTAGCTAACCTACTGGTGGGATAAAGTAGGTGCCATCATTTCCATGCTATCAAGTCGTGATAGTAAAATAAGGAAGGGCATATGTATAAAATCAATAAAATCTACGATTGATACCAAGCTCCTTAAATCTAGAAACATTAAAGGAAAGAAGTTGAAAGTTTTGTGTCTTCAAGGAATGAAGATGTTCTCCAAATTACAAGAAAACATAATTGAGGATAATGAATCACTACATAGTAATAATAAAGAGACAATTATTATTCTCAAACATTCAACCCAAAGGATCAAATCTCTTGAGTTATCTGTTAATTCAAATCTTCCAAATCGCTAGTAGCCCAACCTCTACTATTTAAAGGATGGAAGATTATCGAGGCGACATATAATCGTCTCAACCTTCTCTATTTCTCTACTTTGATAATACATTATATTCTTCTATTTCAAAAAAGGGAGAGAAAAAAATTAGTTGATGAGTCATTGTATCAAAAGAAAGAAACAAATAGAGATCATGAGTATTAGCCAAAAAGTTATTCTCAATCTTGTATTAATTTTAATTCCTTCAAATCCAAGGGGACAGGAGTAACTGGATCCCAACCAATATAAAATATTTGGTATCAAGTTTACTATTTAAAATTTTAATTATAGTACTTTGATAATGCTCACTCATACTATCTAAAGTGGTAGAGTACTGTAATTGTCAATAGCTTAACTTTAGTTGAGGTCAAATCCATGAGGAGCGAGATTTAGATTTCGAGTTCTATTGGTGTCAAAATTTACTAAAAACATACCCGAAGTGTACACAACATAAAACACATAATATAAAGTGTGGGGGGGAGGGGATTGGAATAGAATCTTATTAATATCAAGTCAAGGAACACAATATGATAAAACTTTTTATTTTAGAATTCAATTTTGGAGAGATCTTGGGATTATGTTTACCTAAGGGAAAGTTGTGAATGGTATCATGATAGTTTGGTGTATGTTCTAACCATTGATAACATAGAAGGCTAGGTTTAAAGTCCTTGAAGCTATTTTGTCAACAAAGCCTCAAGGAGGTTGCTCCTTGACTCTTTCAAGTACCTAATGAGTGTATCAACAAAAGCCATCCAAGACCTCAATTGGGCATCCCTATTTCTAGGATGATGACCATCACATAACCTACTCTCCATCTACCCTTATTTCTATGATGGAAAAATATGGTTAGCTACATCTTTAATTGTCCATCTTTTTTTGTCCCCGTATACCTCTCTTTCAAGGAAGCTATGGTTTTTAAAAAGTTCACCCACATCCCTCTTTCGAGGATGATGAGAGCTTTCAAGAGTTTGGTGTTTTCACCCAACAAAACCATTTTGGATATTTGGGGTTTTCACCCACAAATCCCAACTATTTAAACCAAACAATAGTGTAATACATAGTCAACAATGACAAATTACACAAATACATCATCACCCAAACACAATTGTACATTAGTTCAACAAAATCCCAAGACTAAAAGATTTAGCTACTCATGAAGAAAAGAGAGCAAAATATACCATAGGGATTGTTCCAAGAATCCATTCTTCACAAATACTAAATTCAAAATCTCCAAATAAAATTACAATACTTTCCCAATTTAAGGACTTCAAATTCAAAAAGGTCTCATTTGTATATGATCAGCAAAAAAGAAATAGTTTAAGCCTAAAAAAGGATTTGGGTTTGGATGGATAAAATGACAAAACTATCCATGGGCAAATATCCTACTTAGTCGTGATCGTAGAACGTGGTCCGTGATCGTAGCTACCGCTTCCATGGTATGCGGTCCTTTGACCTACTCGACTGACTTCAATTGCGACTTATAGACTGCGATCACTGTAACTGAGTCTTGTTCTGGCTCTAGTTCCTCGAGCCTCATTTTTTTCCATTTTTTTGTCCATTTTAGCTCAAATCCACATCTTTCATTCTCCTAACCTGTATGCCTACAAAATGTGGAAATTAGTTCATTTAATCACCAATTTGTCTCACTTATATCTTTAAATCATAATAATGTGCATGATTGTTGAGTGAAATTGAGTGGTAAATTCACCACTCATCAACACCCCCAACTTAAAACATTGTTTGTCCTCAAGCAACACTACTTCTTACCATTAGACAATACATATGTATGCCCTAACTATATTACCTGTAGATCACACTAACTTAAACTTGTTACTACCACAAATAGCTCTTCACACATAGGAAAAACTATTTTAAGGACACCTTTCAACATAAAATGAATTTTCAAGGATGCAAAGGACTCCAAAGAGCAACCATAAAACAATCACTAATACTCTAGAAATGACTTACTTTTGACCTCAATTACATTATACTCCTTTTGCCTCATTTTTTGGGAGATGAAAAAATCGCCTACCACAACTTGTTTACATGCCTCCTAATAAGAAGAAAAATTCTACACTCCAAGCTTTCAAACACGTAACAAGGAGTTTAAGTGCAAAACACTCTCTCTCTCAAGAACTCTCGATGCTAACAAGTACCATGATATAGGCTTGCCCCTATTTTCAATTGTCACTACATAAATATATTTGCTTGGAAGTCATGAAGGGCATTTTGTTTTTGTAATATAGGTTTGGGGTAGGGTAGGATATTATTTAGGAATAAAATATCTACACCCTCTTTTCATTTATATCACACACTTCCATCCAACATTTGACCCTGAGCCACTTCTTTTCTTTACAAATGTGTCGACTTTTTTTTCATTAGATCACCAATTTTCTTTTCATTTCTTTCTATTGCATATTTCATCCATTTCTTTTCTATGTTGAGTCCTTTCTTTTCATTACTCACTTGTTTTAAATTATTATAATCTTAGGAACTCATTTATAACTTCGTAGCCCAAAGTTACCTCTTATAATCTTTACCACTCCCAACTTGGGTTTTAGCCTCAATTTCCATTTTTTTAGTTCAAGAAGAATAGAGTTCAAAAGAGGAATAAGAATTAAAGGGATCACGACTTGCAATGTGTTTGCCAAAGAAATGTGCGAAGGCACAAACTGGGTGAGTAGAGATAATATCTATGCAAGGGTAGGCTTTTTAGGCTAAAGTGGACTTCTGGTGTAACAAAGATGGCCTAGGGTCATCTCACCAACAAAATACTATAAAAATTAGCCTTGAGAAACTGAAGGGGAAATTTCTAGATGGTATAAGTACACATGAGATTTGGAAAAATAAGCTCACCGCATATGGCATGAAAATTCACCAAAAGGGCTCAAATCGTCCTCCCTCAAAAGAAAAAAATGGAGTATCTACCAATTTTCTCAAGCTAAAATTATTACAGTCAGAAAATGAAAAAAAGTTTTGTCATAAGGTTATCACGTCCATGCCCTTTTTTTTGAAATTTTTTTGACGGAGGAGGTTGTTTGCTTTGCATTTTCACCACACACAATTTGCTAATTAAGGAACTAACCCAAGCCTTTATCTCACATTGTGGCTTTCATACAGGCAAAACAACCAAATAGCTACTCAATTTTCTCCACGGGTATAAATGTGATCCCAAAATTGAAATGCCATAGGTACTCAGACTTCCTTTCCATTTCTGACTGTCACGACCCGAGGCTACCCCCTAGTTGTAACAAGGTGCTTAGAATCACAAGTTATCCCAAGCTAACCCATATACTGACATGATACCTGAGAAACTAATTTAAAATGTATGTACAAGCTAATTTTCTAAGTTGAGGCATAATAATGAGAATACTTGAATGAATGTAATAATGATAAATCTTACAACATGATAAATCTAAGGAAAGAACTTGAATTACATATCATGACTCTGACTGACTATCGATAAATCCTCTACAATACTAGTTGTAGGCAGCTAGGACATGCCTCCTACTACCACAAATCAATACATAAGAATGATAAAAATATAGTACATGAACTACAACTTACTAGAGTTCACAAAATAAAAGAACTCATTATTTACTGGTTCAAAGATGAGAACTGTTTGACCCTGGTGAATGAGCAACATCTTGTACCTATATTATGAAGGATGTAGCCACAAATGTATATATATGGTCAGTACTTTGGAATGTACTGAGTATATAGAGACAGTCACTGAATCATGGAAATATTTAAAATATGGTTTAAAACTAAGGACACAAGTTATTTGATGAAACATGTATTTAAAACATAGCTATAAGTGAAAACTGTAAGTCATTGTGAGATTCATAAATTATGAGATAAAACAATTTTGTATGTTGGGAAATGTTATAACATGAATAATGTATGTGAATCTCATATAAAGTGAACATATTGTAAAACTAAACTGAGGATCATGTAAAGATACTTGAGAATGAAAACATGAGCATGTAAAACTGAGAACGTAAGACCAAGTAAAGCATGTGCTAAAATAATGTGAATAACTAAATAACTGAAAATCTGATTACTTGGTCAAGCAAACTTGAACTTGTATAGACTGAGGACTGACTGAAACTGTGGCAGTTATTATGTAACCGGCATGCCCTAATCTGAGCTAATCGGGGTCCAACATATAAATGTTGTTGGAAGGGTTTTATTACCTTTCCATGGGTACTAAAACATGGTTGTGTGGATACACTAATTTTTTATCCCAAAGGACAAGGGAGTAAGTCCTAAACTAACGGGTGACCCCAAAGAGAGTTTTAGTCCTAAACTGGTAGGTGACCCCAAAGAGAGTGTCAGTCCTAAATTGGAAATATCATAATACTACGTTATCTAGGTAGTTCTGCAACATAGGGACTACTACTATGTACCCAGTCCAAACTGGCAGGCGAGCCCCCATCCCTAGGTTCATTCAGTGCCAAATACTACTCCCAACTAAATGACACTGGTATTACTATAGGTCTAACATGACATGGTACTATAAAGATAAGTGCTCAAAATGAACGTAGTAGTTTGATTATAGTAATAAAAATCATGACCTGTCTGACTTGTAACTTGAAAACAAAGACATGTATAGATAGATAGGTACCGGGTGTTCAGAACCCTCTAGCACTAAATGATCACAAAATACATAAACAACACTTAAAACAGTGGCATAAAATCATAGTTGAAAGACCCAAGAAATAAGACATTTTAATAATTTAGTGAAATACATGAACTTGAACATGGGGATGAGTTGAACTTAAGAAATCAACATATTCACATGATATAATTCATAACTTAAGATTTGACTTGGAATCTTTTGAATAGAAAATGAGTAATTGAAATATTAGGAGTGAAATAACCTAGTTTACATGGGAACACATATTGACATGGCTTGAACTCAAATTATTAAGAAATACATGGATTAAGTTAATAAGTTGCATGGATAATTTCATAAAATAAGATACAATTCATACTTTAAAACAAAAAGAAGGTTTTGGGCTCAAAGAGTGAAAGGTACCCATTGATGAATACCCCTCATACCTCAATGGTTAGATTCTTGAAGAAGGCTTGAACATGAAAACTTGAACTCTTGAATTCTTGGGAGGAGAAGTTTGAACTCTTCAATCTTAGGATGGGGAGGGTTTCTACGTGAGTTATTTTGATGATAATTAGCAAATAATGCCTTTTTGAGTGCTATAAGTTGTGTTTTGGATGACTAGGGTTGAGTGGAAAGGAAAAAATTATCCCTTATCCCCCTTTAATCATAAAGTTGAAATTGCCTCCGCATCGTGGACCCTACAGTAGAGGAATAGTCTACGCAGTGCGGACCCTATTTCAAAGGAATAACCTTTGTGGTGCAGACCCTATTCTAGTAGAATAACCTACGTGGCGCGGACCCTATTCTAGGGAAATAGCCTACATGGAATGAAGCTATAGCAGACTCTTGTTGTCTTTTACAAAAAAGTCATAACTTTTGGGTCGAGTACCGGATTAAGGCAAAATTGGATGCGCTGGAAAAAGGAGTCAATTATCTATGATTTGGTGGGTCTTTAATGAAAAATTACACATATTCTATAAGTTATACATGTTCAAAGTTGACCCTTGAAGGATTGAATACCAAACTTTGACCGAAACAAAGGCTCTTAGCTCAACTTTGCTCTAAGTGGTTCCTATGAACATTTTCACCTTGATATAAGTTTACACACTAAGATTATAATCATGAAATATATATTCACATACAAATTATGGGATTAGAATTTTAAAATATAGAAAAGATGGTTCAATTTCTAGCTAAAAAATGTGGGTTGTTACCTTATTTTCCCCTTAGAATCATTTATCCTCGAATGATGGATAGAAACTTGTTGATGCATTTAAAGTATGGAATAACAT
Organism: Capsicum annuum; assembly: GCF_002878395.1. Taxonomy (NCBI): domain Eukaryota; kingdom Viridiplantae; phylum Streptophyta; class Magnoliopsida; order Solanales; family Solanaceae; genus Capsicum; species Capsicum annuum. Next base: position 89,986,337 of record NC_061119.1, on the reverse strand, counting down.
ACACATGACATGTCTGGTAATGAAGGATATAGATGTAACACCCTGAATCTTGTACCCAGAATGATACACGATGCTCATGACCTCGAAGGACCACAAGCTAACCTATGACTAATATCTATACCTTAACACCGCATAATATACTAGATGAATGCAAAAATAAAGGCTAAAAGGCATATGGTTCAAAACTATAACATAACTGATAAAAATATAACATCTGGATGGGGTATGAAATATGTAAAACAACTGAAATAACTGTCTAAACATGATAGTCTAAAAAGCCTCTAACTGACTAAACTGTCTAAATAAAGAGTTGATGGGACATGTCCCCAACTAACTCCAACTAATAAATTAATTAATGAGATAATAAAGTAATGGTCATGTCCTCAAAGGATGAGGTTTTACTGCTAACTATGACTACTGAGTCTGGATTGCTACTGATACTCTAAAGCTTGTGCTTCTAAACCATGGTATAAGACACCATAGTGCAAATGTATCAGTACGTTTGAATGTACTGGTATGCATATGAGGTAGGCTGAATGTAAAGGGTTTATATGTGTGAACTATACTAACTGACTGGGTAACATAAATATGAGAATGCATGCATGAATACATAATAACTATAACTGAGTTCGTGACAACATGATTACTAAACCTGAGTACTAATAACATAAAATACTGATAACTGTATAACTAAAATAACTGATATTGAGCGGTTGTATCTGACAGTCTAGATTCTGATGAAACTAGCTGAGTTTCGTACAATTCTGAGCTGACTGTATCTGACAGTCCTGAATTCTATAACTAAAACTGTGGGAAGTAGTCATCTAACCAACATGCCCCAAATAACACAATATAGCTGAGTTGGGGTCCAATCTGTAACCCTAATTGGAAAGGTGTCAATACCACACCACCAATAAGGACAAGCTGTAAGTGACCCTCATTTGACAGTGTCCCCAAAAGAGAATGGTAGGCCCCTCATCTGAAAGTGTTTATCCACCTCATCAACCCTCATCTGACAGTGTTGATGTCTCAACCTATGCTGGCTACATAGTTCTAGAATGCAAGGATGACTTCTAAGAATCTCACCCTCATCTGATAGTGTGTGTTCTCAACTTTGGGTTCATTAGATGCTAATTTCTACTCCCATCTGAATAGACACTGATCATGATTAACAGAACTGGACAACACTAAATTCATTGAGTTTCGTTAACTGGTGGATTACTATTGGGATTACTGAATTACTGAGCTTTCCTGAGTAACATGACTAACTGAGTTCTATGGATCATGGCTTGAATGAGGATATCGTGAAATATGTCACTGTCTCTAGGCACACAACTATATTTTTTGGGTACAAGTACCCCCCAGGACTCGATAGAAAGAAACTAACAAAAGCATGACTTTCTTGAATGCATGACCAACATTACAATCCTTAATTCATTTATTAAGGCATTTCATCAAACATTTGACATGCATAAACTTGTACATAAATGGGAATTTCATATTATCATACTAGTATGGCACTTTTCTTTTATATAGGAATTTAGTCAAACACATGGGGAGCATGCTTTGGTTATACAATCATCAACACATCTAATAATCATGGATACATCAATCAACTCATAATTTGAAAGGGGGTTTATCATGATTTTTATGCAAATATTCATATACTAGGGTCAACCACTAAAATATATAATTTAAAACATAAATCAAAACCCCACAACATCATGAACATGAATTTCAGTTAAATTTAAATCATGAACATTCATTAATATATAAATCTTGGATTTTTAAAAGAGATTCTTAAGCTTCATGGGTGAAAGGGACCCATGAATCAACACATGACATACCTTGATTGTGAGTTTCTTGAAGTTCTTGGACTTTAAGAACTTAAATTTCTTGGTTTATTGAAGAAGGATTTGGATCTTGTTCTTAGGGATTATCTTTGAGGGAAAAGTCTAATTTGATGTTGTGAATGAATAATAAACTTATGAGCCTTGGTCTAATATAATTAAGGGTTAAAATGGGGTGAAAAGATGCAAATACCTTTTAAAAATGACTTAAAATTTGCTGAAATAAACTTGGGACGGCTCATGCGACGGTCCATCACTGGCTCGATGATTCATGAAAGTTGTTGGGGCATTGGTAAGACCAAAGTAAATAACTAGGAATTTGAAGTGACTATACCGAGTACGAAAGGTTGTCTTCGGAATGTCACATTTTCTGACTCTGAGCTGATGATAGCCTGATTTAAGGTTTATCTTAGAGAAATAGCTGGTGCCCTGAAGTTGGTCAGATAAATCATCGATTCTGGGAAGTGGATACTTGTTCTTGACTGTGACTTTGTTGAGCTGATGGTAGTCTATACACATTCTGAGAGAACCATCTTTCTTGTGCATGAATAAGACTAGTGCTCCCTACGAGGACACGTTGGGTCTGATGAATCCCTTATTTAAGAGATCCTTCAACTTCTCTTTGAATTCTCTTAGTTCTTCTGGTGCCATTCTGTATGGAGGAATAGATGTAGGCTAGGTATCTAGAAGAAGATCATTGCCGAAGTCTATTTCCCTTTTGGGAGGAATTCTTGGAAGATTTTTGAGAAAGACATCTGAATATTCATTCATGACTGGGACTGACTTAAGACTGGAAGTTTTATAACTAGTGTCCTTAACTCGAACAAGATGATAGACACATCCTCTAGATATCATTTTCCTTGCCCGAAGGTAGGAAATAAATTGACCTTTGAACACTAAAGTACTACCCTTCCACTCTAGGACAAGTTCATTCGGAAACTAAAACTGGACTATTCTATTTTTGTAATCGACTATGACATAGCAGGAATGAAGCCAATCTATCTCGAGAATGACATCAAAATCAGTCATCTCTAATTCGACTAAATCTGCTGAGGTAACTTTCAGACATATCATAACCGAATAGTTCTTGTATGCCCATCGGACTATGATAGTTTTACCTACTGTGGTAGATACTGAAAAGGGCTTTGCTAGAATTTTGGGACTGAATCCAAAATCAACTGCTATATAGGGAGTAAAAAAAGATAAAGAAGCTCCTGGATCTAGCAAAGCGTAAACATGCATATGAATGATCTAAAACATACCGGTAACCACATCAGGAGAATTTTCCTGATCTTATCGGTACTGGAGTGCATAAAGTATATTTGGGTATTGCCCACTAGTAGTGCTGGAGGTGGCACCCTGCTGATTTGGGTAATCGTACTGAACTAGGGAATGGTTCTGATGACCCTGATAACCTGACTGGGGAAAATCTCTGACTCTATGGCCTGGCTTGCCACATCCAAAATAGACATCGCTACCAGATCTGCAAGCACCCTTGTGGTTCTTACCATAAGTCTGACAAAGGGGATAAGTTCAGGAAATGCTGACACTGCCCTGAGACATAAAGCCCATCGCCCTATCTCTCTTACCATCCCCAAACTTAGGAGCTGGATCACTAGCTGAAGAAGGAGCTGGAACTGATGACTTAGGATTAAATTGAGAATGGTTTCCTCCTTCTAATTTGGGCTGAGGAAAGTTGAAACTATATGTCCTTGCTCTCTTATTCTGCTTCTCTCTCATCTTAATCTTCTGATCTTCTATCTGCTGAGCATAAGTCATAAGCCTGGCTAATGTCATATCACTATTCAACATCGCAGACCTACACTCATTGACCACACTATCATTCACCTCAGAGACAAACTTACTCATCTTGGCCCTATTGTCTACAACCACATGAGGAGCATATCTGTCTAATTGAGTATACTTAAAAGAATATTCTTTCACCATCGTGTTGCCCTGCCTGAGGTTGATAAATTCCAACACCTTAGCTTCTCTCAGATCTAGGGGAAATAATCTATCTAAAAATATGGTGACAAACTCCTCCCACTCAATAGGCCCTGCATCATCTATCCTTTCTGACTTCCACTATTTAAACCAAGTGTGTGCAACATCCTGCAACTGATATGTAGGTAGATCAGTACTCTCACTAGAAGTAACCCCCATGATATCCGTAACTTGCTAAACCTGGTCAAGGAATTCCTTCGGTTCCTCATCTAACTTAGACCCAAGAAAGGATGGAGGATTTATTCGGTTAAAGTCTCAAATCCTGGCTGCAACTAAATTGGCCACTGGGTTGGTCGAAATGACAGCTGGTCGTTCATTCTGAGTAGAAATTAACTGAACAAGAATAGTGAATGAAGCTCTGAACGCTGCATGAGAGACATATTATCCTAAAGGTTCTTCGAGTAGAGGGGCTGACTGATTCCCATTCTTTCTTTTAGGAGGCATGTTCTGTAGAAGAAAGGGAGAAACAGATTAGACCAGACTGAGAGATTAACTGGAGATTATACTCATTGGCACAACACGAATACTTAATGAAGGGAAACTATTTCGAAAACATCTTATAGCCTCCTGTACGTAAATGTGGCATGTAATACACCCATGCACACGACTCTACTAGATGCAGCTTTCAGGCTTTCTAGGACTCTATTGAATTTAAGCTCTGATACCAAGTTTGTAACACCCCGAATCTGGTACCCAAAATGTTAAACGGTGCTCACGACCCCAAAGGACTACAAGCTAACCCATGACTGATATCTATACCTAAACACTGCATAATATACTGTATGAATGTAGAAATAAAGATTGAAAGGCCATAAGGTTAAAAAATATAACATAACTGATAAAAATATAATATCTGGATGGGGTATGAAATACCCAAAAAAACTGAAATAACTGTCTGAACATGATAGTTTGAAAAGCCTCTAACTAACTAAACTGCTAACTCCAACTAATAAATTAATTAATGAGATAATAAAGTAATGGTCATGTCCTCAAGGAATGATCTCTCACTGCTAACTCTGACTGTTAAGGCAGGAATGCTACTTATGCTGTAGAGCTCGTGCTTCTGAACTTATGGTATAAAACACCATAGCGCAATGCGTCAGTACGTTTGAATATACTAGTATGCATGTGAGGTTGGCTGAATGTGAAGGGTTCGCATTTATGAACTATACTAACTAATGGGTAACATGAACGTGAGAATTCATGCATGAATACATAATAACTATAACTGAGTTCATGACAACATGATTAATAAACCTGAGTACTGATAACATAAGATACTGATAACTGTATAACTTAAATAATTGATACTGAGTGATTGAATCTAACAGTCTAGATTCTGATGAAACTAGCTGAGTTTCATACTTTTCTAAGCTGACAATATTTGACAGTTTTGAATTGTGTAACTGAAACTGTGAGAAGTAGTCATCTAACTAACATGCCCCAAATAACGCAATATAGCTGAGTTGGGGTCCAATCTGTAATTCCAATCAAAAGGGTGTCAATACCACACCATCGGTAACGATAAGCTGTAAGTGACCTTCATCTGACAGTGACCCCAAAAGTGAATGATGGGACCCTCATCTGATAGTATTTATCCACCTCATCAACCCTCATCTGACAGTGTTGATGTCTCAACCTATGCTGGCTACATAGTTCTAGAATGCAAGGATGACTTCTAAGAATCTCACCCTCATCTGATAGTGTGTGTTCTCATCTTTGGGTTCATTAGATGCTAATTTCTACTCCCATCTGAATTGACACTAATCATGATTAACTGAACTAGAAAACACTAAATTCATGGAGTTCCATTAACTGATGGAATACTATTAAGATTACTAAATTACTGAGCTTTCTTGGGTCATATGACTAACTAAGTTCTATGGATCATGGCTTGACTGAGGATATTGTGAAACATGTCACTGAATCTAGGCACACAACTATATTTTTTGGGTACAAGTACCCCCCAGGACTCGATAGAAAGAAACTAACAAAAGCATGACTTTCTTGAATGCATGACCAACATTACAATCCTTAATTCATTTATTAAGGCATTTCATCAAACATTTGACATGCATAAACTTGTACATAAATGGGAATTTCATATTATCATACTAGTATGGCACTTTTCTTTTATATAGGAATTTAGTCAAACACATGGGGAGCATGCTTTGGTTATACAATAATTAACACATGTAATAATCATGGATACATCAATAAACTTGTAATTTGAAAGGGGGTTTATCATGATTTTTATGCAAATCATCATATACTAGGGTCAACCATTGAAACATGTAATCCGAAACATGAATAAAAACCCCACAACATCATGAACATGAATTTCAATTCAATTTAAATCATGAACATTCATCAATACACAAATCTTGTATTTTGAAAGAAGATTCTTGAGCTTCATGGGTGAAAGGGACCCATGAATCAACACATGACATACTTGATTGTAAGTTTCTTGAAGTTCTTATACTTGAAGAACTTGAATTTCTTGGTTTCTTGAAGAAGTATTTGGATCTTATTCTTGGGGATTATCTTTGAGAGAAAACCCTAATTTGATGTTGTGAATGAATAATGAACATATGAGCCTTGGTCTGATATAATTAGGGGTTAAAACGGTAGAAAAAGACCTAAATACCCCTTAAAACTGACATAAAATTCATTGAAATGGACTTGCAATGGCTCGTATGATGGTCCATGCTGGCTCGATGGTCCGTCGTTTCGATTGTCGTACGTGGACCAAAAAAAAGACTCACTGCCTTATAGCAATGGCTTGGGCGACGGTCCATCACAAATTTGATGGTCCGTCAACCTGTCCGTCGCACCTTATCCAGAAGGTTGACTCACTACCTTGGCTGTGATGGTCTAGGCGACGATCATTGCTAGACCGACGGTCCATCAACCTGGCTGTCACACCTGGGCGATTCTGAAAGCTTTGAGTAAAACGTCCATAACTTTTTACTCGGATACCGGATTTAAACAAAATTGGTATCGTTGGAAAGTTAATTCAATTTGCCACATGATAAAAAGTGAAAATCTTATAACTTCCACGTGTACAAAAATGGATTCATATTTCAAAGTAAGTTTCTAACATTCTTAGGGATGATTTCAAGCAAGGTAGAAGTACAGGGTATTACAATAGATGAGCTGAAAAATTATAACTTTATCATGAAATAATTTCCGAGTTGACTTGATTTTATTTACTAGAAGGAGCTGATTCATGTTGATAGTTTTGAAATCACTTGAAATGTTTAAGATATGAACTTACATATAAAACTACGAAGTGATAAATGATGCACTAAAATTCCAAGAGTTACTAAGGAGGGAATAAAGTATGTAACTTCTCATTAGGAATTATCCCTTAACAAAACACATATAGGAATCAAAGGAACAATAGTTTCATGGGATTTCCATGTACAATATGTAAGCACGAATCATGAGATAACGTGGCTAAGGTCGTACGCGAGGTATTACACTGTTTGAGTTGGAATACTTCTAAAACTAAGATCATTCACTGAACACTTATGAACTCAATCATGACTAAATATCTGAATCATATGCATGATACTTGGACTGAATTGAATTCACAAATTGCATGGACGTGAATGAGTTACCTCATGGAATATCCATACTCATGAAACTTTGGATAGTAAGACTAGATGGAAAGATGTAAAACCACATGAGTTTATCTATTTGATTTCTAAACTGAATTAGTGGCTATACTAATTGGATCATATGAAAGTTTATACTCAACTCGAGTATTTCTTCAACACTCTTTTCAAAGAGTTCTAATAATATTAGGGAGCAAAGAATTTTGGGCATGGTCAGAATTAGATATCTGAATAAGAAATCCCAACATGGATATAACTCTATACCATGGAACATAGGACTATAAAACTTACTAGGCCTTATTCAATGCAATTGCTAATTTTCAAGCTTAGCCATACATCTAAAATACTCCCTTAACTATAATTTTCCCATTAAATGTCATGCACGTGTGATTCAACTTATAATCCTTACATGGGTACATATAACTACTCTAGCTAATATTTGAGTTGAACTACATACTCTTGCCATTTTCAAGAGTAACTCTAAATCACAAGGTCCTACACATAACACCATACACTAGTACACACCAAAGATTCAATATCCTATGTGTTTTTCACAGCTCTAATCTCAAGAATAATACTCCTTACAATTTCAGCAACTAACTTAAACCTCTTGCTAGGAATTCACAAATATACAATGCATTTATCCACTTTTGTACCAACATGACATTCAAGAATATCATTATAACCATATATGAACTTCTAGACAAGCAAACCACTAAACCATCTTTCCCATATTCTCCAAACCTCTATCAATAACAACTTCTATGCACTATACCCTAGAAAACACACATAAAATATAAATTAACCATGACTTATATCAAAAGCTTTACCTCAATATTCCTTCAAAATTCTAGCATTAGATAAAACAAGCAAATAAAAATCTTTTCCTAACAAAAAACATTTATTAATTCTCATCTAGAAAATTTTTCATCACCACTATCATTACCTAAGGAGAGGTTACTAAACTGTTAGAACATGAGGACTTGAAGCATGAAATAATACAATGCATAAATTTGACACTTAACTGATGCTTGAGAAATAGAGTATCAATGATACGAATTCATCAAAGAGATCTAAACTACGAACATATATGACATAAATCTTAATTTCACTGGTCATTAAGAGTGTACCATAGGTTATAGGAACTAAGCATACTGTAAAGTTTGAGTACATATGTCATGAGCTGAATGACCTGAGTTTGGAGTTCATAATTTTATAGAATATGATTCGTACTGCTGAGTGAACGGGAAATAGTTATACTAGGAACTGAAAGTGCATATGATTCTCTATGATGTGCATAAACATAAACTATGATTATGGCGAGATTGAATAAGGAATGAGTTGATGTCATGATGACTGAAGTACAAAAATTTACACTAAGATAAGAATGGGTTGGTTATCTTCCTTCCCTACTGATGTTCTATAATACACTGGCATCGCTACTAAAATCTAAGAGCCTAGCTTTGCTTCTTTTTCTTTCATCTCCTTGTTAGATTAAATCTATCATTCTACATTTTTGGACCCCTTTTTATAAACTCTAAACTGAACTGCAACCACCTTACTCTTGAGTTTGAGATATAATAATGCACACAAATAATAATGTCACCTTGAAAGACTATACTTAAAAGTGTAAAAAACCCACTGCTAGTACTTCCTTCTAAGATACAACTCTTGACTTTCTATAGCCCCAATAGTCATCATATAATAACTTAAACACTGACTAACTTAGAATCTTCATGAGTATCACCATACCCTGAGTTCACACCATCTAGAATTTCAACTCTTCTTTCTATCAACTTAATCCTCCAGGATTCTGACTTAGATTGTAGCACCTAACATGGATATTCAAAAATTTGTAACGAACTATACTAATGTCCTTCATATCCTACTAATATTACATCTCTAAACTTATATTTTCACTAAACCATGAGAATTACCATTATAACAAAATACCCAAAATCACGACCTATAACCCATAACTTAGCTGGTAAGAACACCATATACTACATAACTAGCTTCTTCACACTTAGCAACTCAAGGGTACTATCTAAACACACAACTTACTTTAAAAATTAAGAAATAATACAATCCCATATCACCATAGGTACACCTCTAGATCATACCCATATTATCATACTATATTTTGAATCAACAAACTTAAATTCTTACATGTACTATTTCAAGCCTCCTGATTCACCTTTCATACAACTAGCCCCATGGATACATAATCTACTAAATCTAGATAAACACTATCCCCACTTTACTACTGCTACTTTTGGGTTCATGCTTCTAACTCTAGATTATATGCTATCATAGGATTCTGAAAAGGGATCTGAGGGCACATCTGACTTTTTCTTAGTGCATGATTTTCATGAACATAAATAAAATCTCTTACACTTTAAAACTTAAAAGCACTGATGGGATACTTTCGATCTTGGGTCCAATCCCATAACTGTCTGTGGGGACTATCTAAGAAAACACTATCTGAAAGGATTTAAACTTGGCGATTTCTGTTGCCTCAAGAATAAGACAGAGTTAGAATAAACCGAGTAAGGTAAGAATCTGCATAAGTTCCTTAGAGAACACTTCTACTGTACTATCTAAGACATGAAAGAAGGGAAATATTTTTTAAATGCCCTGTAGCCTCTCAAAGAAAAGTACAGATACCTCCATACCATTCCACGAGACTCTACTTGACACGACTTCATAGACACCCTAGGAAACTTACACCTTATGCTCCTATACCAAGTATGTCATGACCCGAGGCTACCAGTAGTCCTAACGAGGTGCTTAGAACTAAAAGTTATCCAAAGCTAACCCATGTACTGGCATGATACGCGAGCATCTAATTTAAAATATATATGCAAGCTAAATTTGAAGAGAGAAAGCATAATCATGAGGATATCTAAATGAATGTAATACTGATAAATCGTAAGACATGATAAATCTAAAGAAAAAACTTGAATTATATATCATGACTTTGACTGATTATCTTTGAAGCAACTACTATACTGACTATAGACGACTGGGATATGCCTCAATCTACCACTAATCAATACATTAGAATGATAATAATATAGTACATGAATTACAACTAATTGGAGTTCATAAATTAGGAAAACCCATCACATGTTTGCTGAAAACTTAGAACTGTCTGACCCTGGTGTATGAGCTACATCTTGTACTTACATTATGAAGGATATAACAACAAAAGCATATATGTGATCAGTACTTTGGAATGTACTGTGTATATGGAGACATTCACAGAATCATGAAAATATTTAATATATGCTTTAAAACTAAGGACATAAGTTATTTTCTAAAACGTGTATTTAAAAATGGCTATAAGTGAAAACTATAAGTCATAGTGATATATATAAATCATGAGCTAAATCAATTCAATAAGTTAGGAAATGGTAAAACATGAATATTGTATGTGAATCTCATATAAAGATGAACATGTTGTAAAATAGAACTAAGTATCATGTATGGATATTTAAGGATAAAAGCATGAGCATGTAAAACTGAGAATGAAATACCAAGTAAAGCATGTATTGAATTGATCTGAATAACTGAATAGATAAATAATAGAAAATATGATTACCTGGTCAAGCAAACCTGAACTTGTATAGATTGAGTATTGACTAACATTTTGGAAGCTATAATTTAACCAACATGCCCCAATCTGAGCTAATCGAGTTCCATCTTGTAACCAAGTTGGAAGGTTGTTAGTATCTTGCCATAGGTACTAACACATGGTTGTATGGATCCAATGATCTGATGTCCCGAAGGACTACGAGTCAGTCCTAAATTAGTAAATGACCTCAAAGAGAGTGTTTATCCTAAACTGGCAGGTGACATCTCATAAACCTACCCTAGCTACATAGTTCTGGAACTTAGGGACTGCTACTAAGAACCCAGTCCTAACTGACAGGTGAGCCCCCATCCCTACATTCACTTAGTGCTAAATTCTACTCCCAACTGAATGACACTAGTATTATTATGGGTATAACAAGACAAGGTACAGTACTAATTAAGTGCTCAACATAAAAATTATAGTTTAATTATAGTAATAAGAATCATGACCTGCCTGACTTGTAACTTTAAAACAAAGACATATATAAACAGATAGGTATTGGGTGTTCATAACCCTCCAAATATGAATGTTCAAAAAATGTAAATAATGCTTAAACTTTGTATAAAATCATAGTTGAAAGACCTAAGAAATAAGACATTTCAATAATTGAGTGAACATGAACTTGAATATGGGGATGAGTTAAACTTAAGAAATCAACATAGTCACATGATATAATTCATAACATAAAGATTTGACATGGAATCACTTGAATAGAACATAAGTAATTGAAGCTTAAAGCATGAAATAACCTAGTTTACATTGGAATACATGTTGATATGGCTTGAATTCAAACTACTAAGAAATACATGGATTAAGTTCATAAGTTGCATGGATAATTTCATAAAATAGGATACAATTCATACTTTAAAGAAAAAAGAGGGTTTCTGGGCTGAATGGGTAAAAGGAACCCATTGATGAATACCTCACATACCTCAATGGTTAGATTCTTGAAGAAGGCTTGAACTTGAAAATAGAACTCTTGAATTCTTATGAGGAGAAGCTTGAATTCTTTCTCCTTGGGAAGGGGGAGGTTTTCTACGTGAGTTATTATGTTGAAAATGGGAAAATAATGTCTTTTTGAGTGCTATAAGTTGTGTTTTGAATGACTGGGGTTGAGGGTAAAGAATGAAATTACCCCTTTTCCCCCATTAATGATGAAGCTAGAAATACAACGCCTCTGCATCGTAGACCCTATATTGAGAGAATAGCCTACGCGATGCGGACCCTATTTTGAGGGGAATAGCCAACATGGCGTGGACCCTATTTTAGGGGAATACCATCATGGCGTGGACCCTATTCCTAGAGAATAGCCTATGTGATGTGGAACTATCGTGGACCCTTACTATTTCTCATGAAAATGGTCAAAACATTTTACTCGAGTATCAGATTAAGGCAAAATTTGATGCATTGGAAAGAGGACTCAATTATCAATAATTTGGTGGGTCTTGGGCTGGAAAACTCAATATATTCCATAAGTTATACACATTCAAGTTGACTCTTGTAGGATTGAATAGCAAAATTTGGCCGAATCAAAGGCTCTTAGCTCAACTTTTCTCTAAGTGGTTCCTATAAACTTTTTTCACCTCAATATCATTTCACACACTAGGATTATGATCATGACACATATATTTACATACAAATCATAGGATTAAAGTTTACACAGGTAGACACATGGCTAAATTTCTAGCTCATAAATGTGAGGTGTTACAATGACCTTGATGCCATGGATACTAAGACTTGCCCTACATCTATGGATCAAAACCCAACATGATGCTTTTCTCTTAAAAATGTCGTCACCCAATCTATCATAGGGAAAAGCTCGTCCAATATTGTTATAAGTAAATTAATGATAAATTAGAAATATATGATCAAAATTACTAATCCATGCAAATGTTGGCACCATCAGAGTGCCCGAATATTTCGACCCAAATAAAAATAAAAATCATCCAAAAGAATAGAAAGGCATCTAAAAATATCAATAATACAGGCACAAATCACATGAATATAGAGACAAGCACCGCAACTAAAAAAGTTTTGGTGTCGTCACTGCATAAATAATCAAGAAAAAAGAGAGATAAGGGTGCTCTCTAAAATAGTATCAAGAGTTGCTATCACTTTTAGTCTCTGCATCATCAGCATCTCTATGGTTGAACACTCGACAGGGGCCTCATCGTCACTTTCCACTTGGGAGAAAGGCAGTATATCATGGGGTTTTAAGACCTTCCAAGACCTTTCACCAACTTTCACATCTTGCTAAAGAACTTATCTCTCTTCTTCTCTCTTTTTACCATCTTCTCATATGATACCTGAAGATCACAATGTGATGCTACCAAAGATGAGCAGGCTCTCTCAAGCCTGGCAATGGTTGCTCCTTGCTTTTTATGTTCCTTCATATACATCTCATAATCAAATTGGGACACATATGAGGGGCGAGAAGTGGAGGCCTCGCCTGACCCCTGGGGCAAACCTGACATAAGCTCCCTAATGGCAGCAATATCAATCTCAATATACTCAAAATCCCCAATGGTGGATGGCTTACAAGACTCAGGCTCCTCACATATCAAATTTACCAAGTTGATCTTCTTTTTCTTACTTTTACCAAGTGTGCCCTCAGCTCAAATATTTAGAGAAAAGATAAAGGTGCTAGAGCGTACGCACTCCTCAACCCCATCTCTCCTGCAAAGCTCAATAATCAATGAGGGAAAGGAGAGATGTGTGCCACCATAGTTCTTAAATAATTTCATATCAAAAACAACGAGCTGACCAACCTTTAGAGGAATTCCATCCAGAATGCAAGCAGTCATTCGAGCCTGCAAATCTGGGACTACTTTCATATTGGTGCAAGGGGTGACTCAGCTCAATATGATGTTTAAAAAAATCCGTGTCTTGGTAGTGAAGTCATTCATGGATAAGTTTCTCTTAGTTGCCACCCAACAGACTTCCTTTTTGGGGCATAGTCTTTTTGCCAACCAAATTCTCAGTTCACACCCTTTTTCTTCAAACTCACCCATATTTGCATTTAGGATACAATAGATATCGTTGATTTGCTACACCCCAAAGTCCACCTTTTTTCCTTGGATAACGATAATCATGTTGGATGGGTCCAAAAAAGATACTACGCTAAGGTTAGTGCAAAACTCATGGGCCCATTGCTTATAAGCCTTATAAGGATTCATGGAGAAACACTGCCACCCCTTGGCCATAAGCCTATGATGAAATGCCGGAAACTTTTCCTACACTTTCTCTAAGCAAATTCCTCTCTTTGGGAGAAGTTTTATCATCGAGAAATCACAATAGTAGAAGGTGTGGCACTCAGATGCCATGACTCAGACTTGGTCATAGAGACAGCACAACAACATCAATCATCGATATTTAAATGTACAACGTATGCTATGTTGTCCAATAAAGATTATGAGGGTGGGCAACCGATGGTGTTTGGAAAAAAATTTAAAATGCAAAATTTCTGGCCTAGGCAGAAAATCAACTTTGGTTACCGCAATAATGAGCTATAGATTCATGATCGTGGTCTCGATTACCGCGATCGTGGTCTCGATTACCGCAATCGTGGTATTTGAGACCCATTTCAAACCAATTTTCCAATGTCCAAAATTCAAAATTTAAGCTCAAAGTATGCTCTATAATAGGAATCTACACTAAAACTGCTGGACAAGACTACTAGGTACTTGATTATGCTCTAAGAATGTTAAAACCATTAGTGAATACTCATTTTGGCAATTTATAGAGGACTTGGTAAGCACTCTTCATTTTTCTCAATTTCACACACAATATGGGTACTCAAGACTTACCCACTTATGTTCACACCATATTCTAGCAGATAAACACCACACAAGTACAATTGATAAAGTATTTAAGCATAAAAATCATAATTTTAGGCCTTCTCTATAACATGCATCCTATGTCCCATTATCAACAATTAAAGCAAGGATTCGAGGCACTTACCGGATAAATGATGCAACAGGGGTGCAATGATTCTATTTGAATGCTCAAAATTTAACCAGAAATAGTTCCAATTAGAGAGACAAGTTGAGAAGGGAGTGTGGGGGAAATAGGGATTCATATGGTCATGTAGCTGATGTGACCGCAATTGTGGTTAGAGTACCGCGATTGCAGACATACAAGTGACCGCGATCATGGTAAATTGAGGTATTTATGTACCCCTATTTTCCCCTATTCAACTTAATTCACATTTAGACAAATTTTCCCATGTTTAATTCATCATGAAAAAATTTCATGCTTTCCCCTTTTAAAGCTCATCAAACACACTCTATAGCACCATAAATACATGGGTTATTCAATTGAGAAAACTAAAATCTACACTAAAAAATAAAAATAAAGGATATGGGCCACTTTTTGTGGCATTTATGGGTTGCCTCCCATATGGCGCCGTAGTTTACGTCGTGGCATGATGTTTTCCTTATTTCTCATGTTGGGTCATCAAGGGCCCCCTTATTTACCTCCTCAATTTCAACATCAATCACTAATATCACTTGAAGTTCTATGAGTCATTTATCGATTTTGCACACTCAATATAAGACCTTATCCTCATGAACTTTAAACCTTATTTCACCCAACTCTAAGTAACCAATGGCTCTTTTGCTGGCTAAGAAAGGTTGACCAAGAATGATGGGAACCTCTTGGTCCATTTGACAATCTAAAATTACAAAGTCCACCAAAAGTATGAATTTATTCACTTTGACTAAAATATCAAACAAGATCCCAAATGGTCTTTTTATGGATCGATCCTCCATTAAAAGTCTCATAGATGTTGGCGTCGGGGTGTCCAATCTAAGCTTTTAATAAATGACAAAATTCATGAGGTTTATAATCGCACCGAGGTCACATAGAGCTTTAGAAAACATATGTATTCCAATGGCGCAAGGGATGGTAAAAGCATCGGGGTCTTCCTTTTTACCTGCAATTGTGCTACTCATGATAGAACTACAATTATGGGTGACTTAGATGGTGTCACCTTGAACAAGATTCTTCTTTGAAATAAACTTCTTCATGAGCTTAGTATATCTCGAGATCTCTTGAATTACTTCAAGCAATGGGATATTAATCATGAGGTTTCTAAGCTTAGCCATAAATTTCTTGAGTTTATCACCTTCCTATTTTCTTTAAAGCCCTTAAGGAAATGGAGAGGGACTTGAATTGTAGGAATCACATCACTTTGTGGTTTATCATTCTGAACCACCTCTTCATCAACTTCCACCGGTTCTTTTTAATCCTCCCCTTCTTCTTGAGATTTGGGTGGTCCTTCTTGTGACTTAATCTTGGGAAACTTTTCACCAAAATCTTCTTGCAAGTGATCACCAAGGGTCTTCCCACTCCTAGTGACTATTTCCTAAATTTGGGCATCATTCTATGGGATTACAATAGTGCCACTAGGAACACCACCCTTTGTCCTAGCACTTGTTTGAGTGGAAATTTCCTCGATTTTAGTTTCCAGTTGTTTGATGGAAGTAGAGATGGACACCACAGTTTAATTAAGTTGTGAAAAATCTCAATTTAGATCACGAACCTTCTTGTTCTTACCTTCCACTCTCATTAAGTTTCTCACTAAGACATCTTTGATGTTGTATTTGTTAGGGTCGATAGAGCTTGGGTATTTGTTCTTTGTCCGATCATGAGAGGGAATATTTTGCTCATAGTCATGCTCTCTATCTCTCCAATCCCTATCACGTTTATGATCCAACCAACCTTGATTCATGCCTTTCCTTTTATAGGCGGGGTGGGAACCCACTAAAAAATTGGCAAGTACCGAATCTCCTTATTGAGCTTTTTAGTCTCCTCATCATCCTCATAAGCTTTCGATGCCACAACATCTACAGCTTTTGCGGGTGCACTCATTACATGTTTCATCAAAAGCTCTAGTTGAGTCATCATCTTCTCCATATTCTCCTCTCTTTCTTCATCTTGTTTTCTTTGTTTCTTGTCAACAAAGGATGTATTGGGAGAACTTTTAGGCACCTCGGCATCTCGGGTATGCCACCCTCAATTTTCCTTAATAACCTCCTGAAGCAAATTCAAAGCCGCATGATAATGCAACTTTAAAATGAGATCATCCCGCCGTATTGTCCATTATGGTTTTATTAACTAGATCAAGGGCTCAGTAGAAGATTTATAGAAGCATCTTCTCTGGGACCTCATGGTTTGGACATTGCATTAGTTTTTCATTGAATCTTTCCCATACTTTATGCAAGGGTTCTCCATTCAATTGCCTAAAGTTAATGATCTCATCCCTTAATTGAGGAATTTTGGAAGGTGGGAAATACCAGTCAAGGAAGGCCATGATGAGTTTATCCCAAGAAGTAATTGAATATGCTGGAAGAGAATGGATCCACAATATCACCTCACCCATTAGAGAGAACGGAAAAAGGCGTAGATGGATATACTCTTTGGTTATATGTTCAATAACAAATAGTATGCACACCTCTACAAAATTCTTCAAATGAATGTTGGTGTCCTTATAAGATTTGCTCCCCAAAAAATTCCCTTCATTAGAAACATGTCCAACATGATGCTTGTGACATGAAAGACACTATTTCAGTGAGTAGGTGCAATACAGATGGCACTTGAACGACTAACGACTTTGAGTTGCCCCTCATCATCAAGAGGACCATCGAAAGACCTAGCATGACAAGCATTGTCACGCATTATTCCGTGTACACTATGATCACCAATACAAAAAACAAAAACAACAATTGATAAATATAAAAACCACTATGGGTATATCCTAAGTAAAAATCAACACCGTACAAGTGAAATCTATATTTCACTCCCCAGCAACAAAACCATTTTGATAATACTTACCTATACCATCTAAAGTGGTAGAGGACGTTCATTGCCAATAGTTCAACTGTCAAATCCACGAGGAGCGAGATTTAGATTTTGAGTCCTATGAGTGTCAAAATTTACTAAAAAGATAACCGAAGTGTACACAACGTAAAACATAAAATGTAAAGTGTGTGGGGGGGTTGGGGGTTGGTTTGGAATAGAATCTTATCAATATCAAGTCAAGAGACACAAGATGATAACACTTTTTATTTTTGAATTCAATTTTGGAGATATTTTGGGATTATGTCTATCTAAGGGCAAGTTGTGCATGAGATCATGATGGTTTGGAGTAAGTTATAACCATTGATAACATGGTAGGCTAGGTTGAAAGTCCTTGAAGATAGTTTGTAAATAAAGCCTCAAGGATGTCACTTTTTGACTCTTTCGGGTACCTAGTTAATGTATCAATAAAAGACACCCAAGACCTCAATTGGGCATCCCTATTTCTAAGAAGATTCCCATGACATAACCTATTATCCATCTAACCTTATTTCTAATATAGCAAAAGATTGTAAAGTACATCTTTAATTGTCCACTATTACTTTGTCCCCCCTATAGCCCTCTTTCAAGGAAGTTATGGGTTCCGAAGAGTTTACCCACGTTCTTCCTTTGAGGGGGATGGAATCTTTCAATAGTTTGGGGTTTTCACCCAACAAACCCATTTTGGATATTTGGGGTTCTCACCCACAAATGTCAACTATTTAAACTAAACAATAGTGGAATCTATAATCAACAACTAAAAATTACACAAAAATATCATCACCGAAACACAATTGTACCTTCGTTCAACATAATCACAAGACTAAATGATTTAGATACTCATGATGAAAAGGAAGAAAAATATACCATCGGGACTGTAATAGTATCCATTCTTCACAAATACTAAATTCAAAGTCTGCAAATCAAATGACAATACTTACCTAATTTAGGGTTTAAACTTCTATTTCAAAAATGTCTTCATAGTGTGCAATCCCCAAAACATAAAGTGTTTAATCCTATAAGAGGAATTGGGTTCGGTTGGGTGAAATGAAAAAACTACCTATGGGCAAATTCCTGCTTAGATGCGATCGCAGAAGGTGGTCCACGATCGCGGCTACCATAATCTCGGTTAGGATACCATGATCACTGTCTTTTAACCTGCTTTACTGACCACACTCATGATCCACAGACCGCGATCGTAGTAACTGAGGCTTGTTCCAGCTCAAGGTCCTCCAGCTACACTTCTTTCCCCTTTTTGGTCCATTTCAGCTCAAATCCACATATTTTATTCTCCTAACTTGCATACCTACAAAATGTAAAAATTAATGCATTTAATCATCAATTTTTCTCACTTATATCATCAAACCATAGCAGTGTGCATGAATGTTGAGTGCAATTGAGTGGTTAATTTACCACTCATCATACTTACTTTGTTTATTAATATTGTTTCCTTAGTTGACTGAGTGGCATAGAATGCCGACTGAGAAATTGAAAAAGAGTAGTTCACCCCTACACCTTTCAGGAATAACTTTACTTATATTCAGATATTTAGTTGGCGAGGGCTTGATATACAAGCAGCATCGTCAATCTTCTATCATTGAGTAATTTATGATTTGTACCCTTAACAAATGTATTCTTTTACGAATTACACTTCTATTTTTCCTTGAACACGTTAAGGGTGAAAATTGCATTACTGTAAAGGTGCTTCATTTTATCTTCTTTTTCTTTTCTAGATATTATCATGAATAAAATGTAGTTTTAATTGGAATCAAAATGACTATAAATATTTATCTAATAACTATAATTTCATTTATATATCTAGGGTCCATATTCTCCAACCTAGGGTTATCGTCCTCAATAGATGTGAGTTTTTCAAGTCTTCTCTAATCACCTCTCTCGACTTCTTCCTCAGTCTACTTGTACTTGTTCTTATAATTAAGACATCCAACCTTTCACACCTTCTCATTGGTGCTTGTATCTCCTATTTACATGTTCGAATAATCTCAATTTCACCTATCTTTTCTTGTCGACCATAATGGTCACTCCGATTATATCCCAAATATCTTCATTCCTAATAATCTCCTATCATCCAAACCTCCTTCACTTTTATCTCCTCTTTTTGTGTAACTTTTCTTGTGATAATATATAAGAAAGACGAAATGTCAAATCCCTGACACCCAGGTATTATAACCTAGAAGGATTCCTTTATGGATTACTTAGAAATAGAAACACATTGTTGGTAGAAAGTATGTTGGAAGAAAATAAATTCTTTACATTAACATTACAATCATGTACACAGTCAAAATCTATTCATTGTAATCCTTTAATTGCATATAGAAGGAAAATAATGTTATCGCAGATTTGCCTTTAGGTCAAAACAAATGAAAATATGACGACAGTAGTAAGAAACAAGAACAATAATAAAATACAAAACACAAGGCCAAGGAAACAACTAATAGAAATGACAATCTAAGATTACAGATATAAAAGGCTACAACTAATACTTCAGGAATAGGAAAATAAAGCACTTGACTTTCTACTAACCTACTATCTTAAATTTTGACTTCCATCCCTTCTAATAAAGGATTATATCCTGAATAATCAGAAGTCGCTTCATGTCCTGATTAATCACCTCACCCAAGTACTTGTGAGGCCTAACCATATCCTTTATCAAGTCTTGATGACCAGTATCTCACACCTCCTAACCATGTCATCTACACATTTCTTCACATGTATGAATTATCTCAACTTTATTCCCACATCTTATCTTCTATTAAGGACACTCTCAACTTGACCCAAATAAGTTAATTCCTAATATTATCCCTCTTTGTCAACCTATACATCCATATTAACATAGTCAATCTAGTACACAAATCTTCTGGGCATGGTTTCTCATGCCTAACCAATGCTCTTCTCTACATAATATAATCGATCTAACTATCACTATGTGAAATTTACCTTTAACCATTGATATCCATTCTTATAAAATCATTATGAAAATGAATTGATACATAACCTACTATAGAATATTAAGCTAAACTAATAGAGAAAATAGCATACACAACTTAAATAAAGGCTAATAAACATTCAGATTATCTACACCGCCTTTACTCCATCATAAATTCTCCTTTTTGGATTTCAAAAGAAAAATAAACTCTCATAATTTTTATCGGATTGGAGATCAATGTATCTACCTTACCTACTAATTGGAGTCTTTTAAAAGACTCCTACATATTGTTTTTCATAAGCAAAAGACTCCACATATATAATAATTAAGAATTCCAATTTCTTTACTTTGTCTTAAAGAAAACTAATCTTTGACCCTTTTCACTCTAATTAGAAGTTAGGGATTTCCTCCTTAAGAATATTACTATTGTTGTTGATTAACTTGTGCATGTAGATCTCAAGGGACCTTATAAAGTTCATACTTATTATGGTTTTAGATTTTTCTTTACTATTGTTGATGACTTATTTAGAACGACTAGGATTTTCTGGCTTAAACTGAAATCTTATGTTGTGGTTATGTGCCCTCAAACATTGTTTCACCTATGTCAACACTCAATATGAAATATTTGTAAGAACAATAAAAAGTGATAATGGAATTGAATTCCTAAACAACTTCACTACCAAATTATTTCATTATCTTGGCATAATGCACCAGAGGTCTTGTATTTCACAACCCGAACCACGGCCTAACTATGAAAGGTATATCAAGTCCATCAAGGACCGGAGACCACCCTCTTCTCCTAGTCAATTAAAACACAATAACAACAGAAGCAATCCAATAAACATAAGAAAGATGGATAAACTAAAATCAGGTTCAAAGATTTCATAACAACACCCCTATCCATAGTAATCCACAAAGCCTCTAATATCCAAAGAACAACCTACATCGGGATATGCCCTGACAATAGCCAGTTGGGAAACCAAAGAAATAGTCTATGATATAAACTAAACCAAGAAGTAAGAGGCATTCTAGAAGAAGGGGGGTCACCACTTCAAGCTAACTCACAAGCAATCCAAGAATCACCTATCACGACACAAAAAAATAGAAGTGTCTCTGATGCCTTCACTGCATGGGGATATAGCTTCCAGAGATGGTTAGAAGGGTAAGCGCTAGTATGTAACATTGGAAAGTGTTGAAGTAAGTCCATGATCAAGTCAGTTCAAAATCATTCAAAGAAAAAGTGCATATTTATATACATACATATATATATGTATGTATGTATGTATATAACATGCCGAGATTGGGTACAAGGTTTAGAATGAGATTATAACATTAGACTGGACTGTGTAGATTAGCTGTCATAATAACACACATGGGCTATATAGGTCCAGCCCCTTTTGTTGGATATGCCTAGTGCGTGTTAGCCGCCTGAACCAGAGATATCATAGAAGGTCGAGGAATCCATGATGCGTTTCCATCAATGATACATATATATAGTGTGACACAAGCACACGGTAATCAAGAACAACCCTCGCACTAACAAATGCGAGTTTCCTATATCATTCCCTCGGGACCTCTACCTCCACGATCAACTACACAACCCCCTATCCTAATTAAAATGTTTATACAATCCCATTTATTGAATAATAACAATTCGTTAAAGCATATACTTTTGGTATCTTCATAACAATACATTTGTAGGCTAATATAATCATGCTATTTAAATTATCATCACTCAGGGAAATCTACGACCCCATAAGTTCCAATCATTCATCCACATGGGGGAAAACACGACCCCTTAGGTTTAATTTTCTATTATCTTGCGCTAATCCATGACCCCTAAGGTTCAATTTGAAATTGTTTTTGCTTCAATATCCTTTTATACCATGCATTGGTTCCTAAAGTAGTTCAATATGCATATTCTAATGTTCAAAGCAAGTTTCACAAGATTGGGTTGAGCTTATACCAATTCCAATATAAAAATCATCAGCATTGGGGAAATCCATGACACCCATTCCAATTAACCATGCCCGTGCACCCCAATTAGTTCAAAACTATCAAGTCAAACCATGAATGATTCACAAAAGCCCTGGGGAATTGCAATTAGTAAATAATGCTCAAAAGTCCTCAACCCACATTCAAATCATCAATAAAATCACATTACTACAATTGCAAATACATACTATTAGCAAAACAAATTTTGCTAAGAGATACATGTCTTAGATACACAAGAATTTTAAAGCAATTTGGAGCTTTGAACCCGAAAGATAAATGCGTAGTGAAATCCATAAATTTTTCTTGGGTTTTGGGTTTGTGAGTGAAAGAGAGAAATTGATCTTTAAAAAATTGATAAAAATAAACTTGCTTTATGTTTAAGAGTCGTACATAGGTGAAAGGACTCAAAATCCTATCATGACCCGAACTAAGGCCTGGTTGCAATGGGCATCTCAAGTCCTCCGAGGATTGGAGACCATCCCCTGAGCCTATTCCAATAGAACCAAGAACACCTATTAGCAGATGGATACCAATATAAAGAAAGATATGAAATATAGACTCAAAAGATTATATAAAATTAAAATCTTAAACAATCCACAATACCCATGCCTATAGTATCCACAAAGCCTCTGACAAAAATCTAGCACCAATAAAATATCGGGAGATGCCCCCTACCATAGCCCAAAACAAATATGAAATAAAGTCTATGACATAAGAAACCAAACATGAAATGAAGTCTTTCAAAAGATGGAAGCTCACCACTTCAAATCAACTCTCGAACTAACCACGAATACATGATCGATTTGTAGGAGTAGTAAAAATATGGCTAGTTCCTGCATTATGTGTGGATATAGCATCTGCACATGGTTAGCGGTTGAAGTGCTAGCATGTAACTCAGGGATAAAGGAACAAATAATGCCATGCATAATGTGTTCAAAACCAGTCATAACTCATGAAGACCACCAAATGCAAATATATACATGTACGTGTATCACATGTCAGGATAAAGAACAAGGCTTAGCATGCACTTCAAAACTTTAAATTGGACTGTGTAGCCCAAGCATCATAAATAGGCACCCACGGGCTATATGGTTTCAGCTCCCCCAATTAGAAGGGCCCTGGTGCATGTTAGCAGCACGAACTGGAGGTATCAAGGAAGACTAGGGAATGTCTTGACCCCACATTAATTCAAGATATAAATATACATCAATAGTGTGAACCATGCACACAAGTTATCAAGACTAAACCTTATGTCGGGAAACACGAGTTTCTAGTACAATTCATTAAGGCTTACATCTTCACGGCTTAGATATATAAGCCCCTTTAAGCTCAATTTAAGAAAAAAGTTTCATATAACCAATTTATTATTCAATGAATCAAACATTAAGGAACACATGGGCATCGTCATACCCTTACACTAGCAAGTTCATCTCTATGCCATAATAATCACATTAATTTGGGGAAATGCCTACACCCCTTTTCTATTCATTAAATCAAGACATAGCCAAAAAGGCCTTTAATATTCATGTTCATCGTTTAACCCTTTTAAAACATGAAATTACATAGGTGGACAAGAAAAACCAAGTGACAAAATCATAGTCATTGATAATTTCACAAACAGGTTGAGGACACATAATTTTCCAAAATTGTAATCAAGTAATTTAAGGAAAACCGTAGTACCACAAAATCTATTTACCCTTCCTATGAATCTCACAATGTTAAAATCATAAGTAAAACTTGAATATCGGATAAATAACGATGAAAAATCAATAAATTAACCAACCATGTAAAAAATCCATAAACTATATCAATACCCACATCAAAACTATGCATTGCAAACTAATTGATGTCATTAAGAAAATACATTCATTAAACTCAAGAGAATTTAAAGAAAGCAACACCCTTTGGACCTTAGATGATCACCACTTTGAGCCCTAGTCTTGACTTAAAAAGGAGAGACTAGCCTTCATGACATAGGGCTATCATGGAGGCTCTCTGCCTCCATGACCCAAAATTACCCCCAACCCTATTTGAAAATTCTAAAACTCTTTTGGGTTACCCTTTTAACATCCCCGAACATGATTTACATCAAAAATAGATATTTTGATCGCAGAAAGGCCAAAATTAAAATACCCAAAATTTTGAGGGCTTACATTATACCCCCTTTAGGATAATTCGTCCATCATTTTGAGGGTTTAGATTATACCCCCTTTAGGATAATTCATCCTCGAATGATGGACTAGGACATGTTTCACATGAGAATAACAAAATATACCAAAATTAAAGTATAAACCCGAATAATAATAAGTAAGAACAGAATTCGTACCTCAAGCTTCTATATCCGTCACATGGAATAGAAATGGATAATTAGCCTTCATGTCCTCTTCTACTTCCCAAATGGGTTCTTCCACCTTACAGTTCATCCAAAGGACTTTTACCAATGCTACATCCTTATTTTGAAACCTACAAACTTGTCTATCAAAGATTTCTATTAGGAGCTTTTTGTAAGATAGGGAATCCCAAACACCAATAATCTCAATAGGTACCACTAAGGAACTATCACTTATGCATTTCCTCAAAATGGACACATGAAACACAGAGTGTATAGAACCCAAACTCGCAGGCAATAACTCATATGAAATATTTCCCACTCTCCTTAGAATCAAATAAAGACCAATGTAACGGGGACAAAGCTTTTCTTTCATTCCAATATGCATCACTCCCTTCATGGGGACATATTTAAGAATATCCAATAACCCATATTAAACTCCAACTCTCTCTACCTTATGTCTATATAGGAATTTTGGTGGCTTTGAGCAGTCCTAAGCATATCCCAGATCACCTTCACCTTTTCCATAGTTTGATGGACTAAATTAGGAATGAACAACCTTACCTCTCAAAATTCAAACCACCCGATAAGTGATCTACACCTCCTACCATATAGCGCCTCAAATGGAGCCATACCAATCCTAGAATGATAGCTATTATTGTATGCAATCTCTACACGAGGAAAATGGTTAACCCAATTACCACCAACGTCAATCACACAAGCTTGAAGCATATTCCCTAAAGTCTGAATAGTCCTTTCCGCTTGTCCAACCATCTATAAGTGGAAAGCGGTACTAAGGTTCAACTTAGTCCCAAAAACTCGGTGAAATAATTGCAAAAAAAAGGATGAGAACTGAGAGCCACGATCCAAAATAATAGAGACTAGAGAACCGTACAACCTCATAATCCCCTGAATAGACAGCCTTGCATAGTTCTCAGCAGAATAGTTTGTCCTTACTAGGAAAAAGTGAGCTGACTTAGTCATCCTATCCGCAATGACCCAAATAGAATCAAACTAGTTCTGAGACCGCGGAAGACCAGTAACAAAATCCATATTTGTAACTTCCCACTTCCATAATGGCAACTCAATTTCATAAGATAACCCACCAAGCATCATGTGCTCCACCTTCACTTATTGACACACTACGCACTTAGCCAAAAAATTTGCCACAACCCTCTTTATGATATTCTTCCAATAACTCTCCTTAAGGTTAGGATACCTCTTTATTGAACAAGGATGAACTGCATAATACGACTCATAGTCTCTGGCCAAAATTCTACCTTGCAGTCCATCCACATCGAGAACACACAACCTGCCTTGGTACCTTAAGATATCATCACCATCAATCTCTAAAGCCATCTCCTTATACTTACCCACATAATTCTTTATTTGCATCAATATAGGATCCAACACCTACTTCTTATTTACCTCAGCACCAAGGGATGACTTTTCCACCTCTTGCACACACCTTACTATCCTAAAAACCTAAGAGACGAACTCTAAGACTAGCCAAGTGGTGAATATCCCTCACTAAGTCCCACTTCTCCTCATCTATATGTGACATACTCCCTATAGATAACTGGCTAATAGCATTAGATACCATGTTAGATTTATCTAGGTAACAGTGAAGACTCATGTCATAGTCCTTTAGAAATTTAAGCCATCTCCCTAGTTCGAGATTCAACTCCTTCTAGGTGAAAACATACTGCAGGCTCTTATGATCTGAAAAGATGTTGACAAAAACCCCATATTGGGTCTCTATCTTGTTTTTACTTTACTTCTAAAACTAAAGAAGATTATGAACCATTTTGAACCCATACATTACCTTAGGACGAATCAACCAACTGATCTTCCAAGCGAGAAAGCAAGTGAACTTTGCAAACTAACTGTTACTTTTCATCCTAAACATGAGCAACACTCCCCATAGAAAATCTATTATGGGCATCAGCCATAAAATTGGCCTTACCTAGATGGTACAAAATATTTATATCATAATCCTTCAACAACTCTAACCACCTTTTTTGACAAAGATTTAGATTTTTCTAAGTAAACACATACTAAAGACTCTTTTGATTAGTGAACACATCAACATGGACCCCATAAAGATAATACCTCTGAATCTTCATGGAAAAAACAATATCTTCCTACTCAAAATCATGAGTCGGGTTGTTCTTATTATGAGGTTTAAGTTGTCTAGAAGCATATGCTATAACCTTGCCTCACTGCATCAACACACAACCAAATCCAACTCTAAAAGCATCACAATACACCATAAAATGATCTGAACCCTCTAGAATAGTCAAAATTAGAGTGGAAATGAGTCGAGTCTTCAACTCCTAACTACACTTCTCACAAGTATTGAACCACCAAAACTAATATTATACTGAGTCTTTCTGGATACAAGAGAGTAAATAGAAGAAAATCCTTCAAAAAAACATCTATAGTAACTGGATAAATCCAAGAAACTCCTAATATCTAATGTAGAGATAGGTCTAGGCTAGTTCCTTACTACTTTGGTCTTTTGAGTATCAGCCCAAATGCCTTCAACAAAACTAATGACCTAGGAAAGATACTAATTTCAACCAAAATTCACACTTATTTAACTTAGAGAACAATTGGTGATCTTTAAGCGTCTGCAAAATAAGCCTTACATGGTCTACATACATACCCTTACTACAAGAGTAGACAAAAATGTAATTTGTGAAGACTATGATGTACATATCCAAGTAGTTCTTAAACACTCTTTTCCTGAGGTCTATAAAAGCTGCAAGAGCATTTCTTAGTCCAAAATACATAACTACAAAGTCAAAGTGACCATATTGAGTTCTAAATAATGGTTTGAAATGGCCCAATTACTTACTCTAAGCTGATGATAGCTAGATCTAAGTTTTATTTTACCAAAATAGTTTGCGCTGTAAAGTTGGTCAAAAAAAACATCAGTCTAGGAATAGGATATATATTCTTTATTGTGACTATCAAACTAACGGTAGTCGATGAACATTCTAATAGTACCGTCTTTCTTGTGAACAAAAAGAGCTGGAGCACCTTAAATAGAGATGTTAGGCCTAATGAAACCCTTATCTAGGAGGTCCTTCAACTATTCCTTCGATTCCTTAAGCTCGGCCAAATCCATTTTGTAAAGTGAGGTTGAAATAGGTTGGGTATCTGGAAGGAGATCTATTTTGAAGTTGATTTTTCGCTCGTGAGAAACACTGGAAAGATCTTTAGGAAACACCTCTAGAAATTCATTCACTACTAGAAATGACTCAAAACTTAGAATTTTTGAGCTTGAGTCCTTGACCTTGACGAATTGATAAATGCACCCCTTAAAAATTATTTTCCTCACCTTAAGGAAAGAGAAAATTGACCTATAGACATTGAGGTGCTACCCTTCCATTCTAAAATTGGCTTATTTGAAAACTAAAATTGGACTACTCTATTTCTACAATCAACTGAGGCATAGCAAGAGTGGAGCCTATCCATACCAAGGATGTCATTAAAATAGGTTATCTATAATTCCACCAGATTAACTAAGGTCACTTTATGGGATATTGTGATCCAGCAATTTCTATTTACCTATTTGGCTATGATGGAACTACCGACTGGGTAGACATAGAAAAGTGTTCTACAAGAATCTAAGAATTGAAGCCAAAATCTACTTTAATATAAAGAGTCATAAAGGAAAGTGAGTCTCTAGGATCTAATAATGCATATATATGAAGCTGAAAGACTTGTAATGTACTAGTAACCCCACATCAAGAGAACCCTCTAATTCTGGCAAGTCTGAAGGGCATAGAGTCGATTCTGACATTATCCACTAGTGGAACTGATGAGGAGCTAGTGCCTCCCTATTGACAATTATGCCTTCCCTTCTACATACCTACTGGGAAATCCCTTATCTTCTGGCCTGTATTTCTATACCCAAAACATGCATCACTGCCGACCATGATCATGCAGACAATGTTGGTGTGAACAGTGTTCATAATTTCCTAGTATGGATCTCGATCATGAGTATCCTGCTAGAACTTAGACACTAGATCACTTGCAAAAGATAGGGCTAGGAATTAAGACTTTTGACAGGGCTGATAATGATTTCCACCATCTAATCTTGGCTGAGAGAATTTAAAACTGCCAGTCCTGGCACTCTTATTCTCCTATACCCTTTCTATTACCCTTTATTTCTCAATCTACTGAGTATGAACCATTAATCTAGAAAGATCTATCTCATTAATCAACATCGTTGTTCTGAACTCCTTGACTACATCCTCAAAAAACCATATACAAACTTACTCATTCGAGCCCTAGAATTATCTACCATATTTAGAGCATACCTAGCCAACAAAGTAAGTTTGAGTGAATACTTCTTAACACTCATATTGCCCTGCATCAAGTTGATAAACTCTACCTTAGCTTCCCTCAACTCAAATGGGAAAAACCTATCAAGAAAAGCGGTAGCAAACTCATCCCACTTTACTGGCCCTACTACACCTTATTCTTTCTTCCACTACTTAAACCAAGTATGAGCCACACCTTACAATTGGTCAGCAACTAATATCATTTTCACTCAAGGTGACACATATAATGTTATTCACTTTTTATACACTATTTAGGAACTCTTATGGATCCTCATCAAACTTAGACCCAAAGAATGCTGGAGGATTTATCCGAGTGAAGTCTCGAATTATAATTAACATCTTATTCACTACTGGGTTGCTTAGGGTAACAACCTGCTGGTTATTCTAGGAAGATATAGATTGGGATAGTGCTTTAAAGCATCCCTAAACTCGGTATAAGAGACTGTGTAATTTACATAGTTTTTCTTTACTATCAGTGGCATTGGCTGATCCTCATTCCTCCTTACGTTTGCTCTTCTTAGAGGAATTTTTTATAAATGGATAGTGGACGAGTTATAAGAAAAAGTTTAATAGAGCTTACACTCTATCACATAACATGAATAATGAAAGAAGTGAAATATACCTAAAATATTTCATAGACTCTAACCCATAAGTATGGCACGCTTCACACCCATGAACAAGACTCTACTTAACATGACATTCAGACACCCTAGGACACTTTAAACCTTGTGCTCTGATACCTAGTTTGTCACAATCTAAGACTACCCCTAGTCATAACATGGTGCTTGCTGTCATAAGTGATATCGAGCTAGCCCATAGTTTGGCATGAACTATAAATATTGAGAGAGAAGTAACAAAAATAGGGTAGAATCTAACTAAAAACTAATAATGAAGAATGATAGAATAAATGTTAATATGGTCTGAAATACCAAATGAGAGTAAAAAATCTAAACATTTGTCTTACTTTTTGCCAACCTCTAAATAGTATGAGTTATTGGGACAAACTCCCAACTAACTCCATTGAACTAAAATACTAAAGATAAATAATTAATAACTATTACTCGATTGATAAGGAATCACCAAGATTGTAGGTAAGTGATACTGAGGTAAACTATATATGGTCTGAGTACTGGGCATTCAAACCTTTACTATGAGACAAAATAGCACAAAGAGAGTATGCGATCAATACTCTGAATGTACTAAGTATGCAAGATGGGAAACTAATCAACATGTAAGAATGAAACATGAATGCATGAACATGTAAACTAAATGCAAGACCTAGTACAAGCATATACCAAATAAATTAAATAACTAAATATCTTAATACAAGGTAATGCATATCTGGACTGAAACATAAACTGGATACATAGATTAAAACTAAACTAAAAACTGTAGGAGCTAAATACAATGACATACCCAAATCTAAGAAAAACCAGGGTCAAACCTATAATCACAGTTGGAAGAGTGCTAGTACCTTGCCCAGGGTACAAACACTAGCTGGCATTGATCCATTATAGTGGTGTCCCAAAGGACTAGGGTGTCATGTCTCTACTAAGGGAGAACCCCTTATAACCCATGGTGGTGCCATAGTTCTGGAACATAAGGACTTCTACCAACTTTATCATGCCTATCTAATGGGTGATCCATCATCCTTATGTTCACTTAGTGCTAAGTATTAGTTTCTACCTAAAGACACTAAAGTATAAACTAAAATATGAACGGATACCTAATAAGCTTAAATCATGGTATTTTGAAAATAACAATATATGTATAATATAAAATGCTTAATAATATGTAATCTAACATATGCATGAGGTTCTAGGTATTGGTTGTTTATAACCCACCAGCTCTAACAAATGCAATAAATCATGATAATATTTAAGACTGATCATGGTTGGAAAAGTCATGAATAATACTCAATATTTCAATAACTAATCATTATATGGACACTCATAATTATCAAACATATGGAGACACAATGTTATAGGGGAAACATATTATCATGGTTCATAAACAAAATAAAAAGTGAGAGAGTTAATAAAATGCATGTTTGACCTAAAACACAATATAAGGGAAAAGGGAATTTACTTAAGAGTAAAAAGGTTTCTTTGGATACAATGGGTGGAAGGGAACCATAGATAAAATCCCACATACCTGAAATAAAATTTCTTGAAGAATTTCTTAGAATTGAGCTTTAACTTGAAGAACCCTAGTTGCCTTGGAGAGCAGAGAAAAATTGTCCCTTTTAGTTTCTCATGGTGGAATTACAACTTAATAACAATTTTGGAAATTTTAGGTCTTTTATATCATCCTTTAGGTAGCCTAAACAATGTGGTTTCACTTTTACAAGAGTGGAAAAATTCTTTAATGTCCTTGAGAAATCATGCAGGAAATTCTGCTTTCAATCATTATGACTCACCTCACGACTCATTGTGACTTATCATGAGTCGTAGTCTAAGTCATAACCTAAAATCCTGAGGTTATGGATTCTTTCTATTATGACTATGACTTTCCTCCTAATGGCTAGTCATGACTGGTCATGAGTCGTTAGGTAAACTAGTAGTCTAAGATAGGGCTTTTAGTTATACGTTATTGTTGTAAATTTAATGACTCACTGTCAGTAATGATGAGTCATAGAGTGGGTCATTATTACTAGTCTAAAATTGAGGATCCTTAATATTGTGATTATGACTCCTCTTAACGACTCGTGATGTCTGGTTATGGATTATCACGTGAGTCATAGTCATGGACAGCTAATTAATACTTAATGAAAAATTTGCATAACTTTTTGTCACGATAAAGATTGAGGTGAGACTTGTGGTGTTTGAAAACAAAATTGGTGGACTATCTTTTGAGGAGTCTAGAGCTTGAAAACTTGGGGGTATTACACTTACCAACCTAGTGATTATGATATCTGTTCTAATCCTGCTAAAATTTTCTAAAATATTCTAGTGCTATGTGTTTGTCAAAAACTTTCGTGCATCATTATATGGTTGAACATATTGACACCAAGTATCAATTTATTAGAGACAATATATTAAAAGTTGATATCAAATTATTAGTTGTTGCTTCTGATTTTTAGTTGGCTGATATTCTTACAAAGTCTTTATGGAAAGAAGGATTTTTCTCATAAAATAGCTCTTAGATTAGTTACAAAATCTTTTAAATATTTTTAATGATTATCCTTCCTTTTTATTTGAAATATACTACCCATATTTATGCATGTAATACTTTCCTTATAATTTTTCACTTTATTAATGTACTTCTCTTTACTACTTGTCTTTTCATTCTTTTTGCCTGACACAAGTTCTATGAAAGTTAATTATGAAACCCCTTTTGCTTCTATAAACATATCTTTTCTTTTCCATCTTTTCATCACCCTTTCTTAGTTTTCTCTATTCTCCTCATTCCTTTTTTCTCTTATTCTTTAGTGGCTAAAACCCTTAAATCCTCTTTCATGGGTTTTATAAATAGCACTTATTCAAAGGGAAAAAGAAAAGCTTCTTTTTCTCTACCTGTTGATTCCAAATTTTTAAAACACATTGCCCCTTAAGGATCCTTTGACTCTACTAGATCATTGTTAGTGAAATTTCCCTTTTATACTAATGATTTGGAGTGTTTTAAAAAGAATGAAAGGTTTAGCTTTGAGAGTTCCTTAAATATATAATCCAATTTTTGGTGTCCTTCTAATGAAATCCTATTCTACTCTCTCAAAGATTTACCTTATGTCTATGAAATGAATGTTGACCTCGACCTTTTGGATTCTCTCCACTGTCCCATCAAGCATTTATTTGAAGGCTAAAGGTGGGAAAATATTTTCTCATCTACTCTTAAAGTTTCTTATGACCTCTCATTCATCCGTTCTATGCAAATCTCAAATCTTTCCATTCAATTAATTTAGAAACCCTAGGTAAATATATCTTTATTGATTGTTCTATTTTTTACTCTATTATTCAATTATTTGGTTCAAAACATTCTTGGCCCTTTAATTTTGATTTTTTCTTTCAATAATCCAAATGCTATGTTACTCTAGAATCATCTAAATCTCTTTCATCTACTCTTGATCTTAAAATATGTCTTTTGAATCTTGTGTAATTGCTCATATTATAGTAACGACACTCCTCCCTTATGCTAGATCTTTCTCCACCTTGTCTTTGTGTGATACTCTGTTTACCTATTGCATTATCTCTCAACATAAAATTAAGCTCTCATCATTTATCATCAATAATATAATTGAGTCACCTATTTATCCCTCTCCTATAGTTTGATGATTACCATATTTTTGTAGAGAATTATATTGTGTTGGATGATATTCCCTCTTTTACAATGAAACAATACTATAATTTCAAGGTTTTTGTTAGCATGGCATATGTTCTTAATGATGGAGCTCGGGTTCCTATGTTTGAAGGGACTCCTATTAGCGCTCCCTCTTATCCTAAACTCATAGCTTCTCCTCCTCTTGATCGTAGTCCTTTCTCCATGTCCTATAATATTCTACACCGTTGGCTTGAAATTAGTTCTAATTTAGATTTTCTCAAGGATCTCATTCTTGATACTTATTTACATATGGAAAAGATTAATGATGTTAGTAAGGAAACAGGTGCAGATATTGCGTGTATTCATCTAAATTTACACCAAGTTATTAAGGAGGCTATTAGAATTACTACCAATGTTCACCACAATACTGACTTACTATCTGCCACTATCATCAAATAATTTGCTTATTTAAGGAATTTCACTACAAATACATTGGCATACTTTCTCAGTTTTTTCCTCCTCCAGCTCCTTGTTTTATGACTGCTCTATTAAGATAATTTTTTCTTTTGGGTTGTATATGAGCATAAGTTCATGCATGTTGGTTACTCGTTCCTGGTTTGGTTGTTGCATAATTATCTTGGTTATATTCCTTCTACTCATATTATGATGTTAGTTGGTTATTTCTTTTTTGATGATGCCAATGGGGGATAAAATTTATATATACATAAGTCAACTACCTCAAACTATAGATTTAGTGGAATACATTCACTCACCCTACCATCAACTACTCAGGGGGATAATAAATAATGAAGTCAACTATAATATCTATTTATTTATTGTCATCCATTAAAAGGGAGGATATTGATGGTGTCTCATTTGAATGTATGATGTTTAAGCAGTAACAATAGCAGGTAGCTATCTAATATGGAATTAAAAAGGAAGATGAATCAACTTCAAAGCATAGGATCTTCCTGCTGGATAAATGTAATAAACCTCTAGGTCATGTTTTAAATTTCCACTCTTTTCATAATTTAGAGCTTTCCTAAAGCTTCCCCAATTCATTTGTGACTTGCTAGAGCTGACAGTTCAGTTATTGGAAAGTTTGGATTTTAGATCCAATTCCCTATTTTGAAGTCTTTGTTGCTAAGGATTGGCTAGCGAGTATTTTGAAGTCTTTGTTGCTAAGGATTGGCTAGCGGGTATAAATTCAGTTTAGGCAAGAGGGATCTTTGGTTTTGGTCCCAAAGCCTTTAGACACATTTCATACCATTGGTCAAACTTTGATAAAAGTGATCCTTAGGTCTGGGGCCCACTTTTCTTGAAATGACCATGAAAGAAAATTAAGATTGTGATGTCCTAACTACATAAGCGGAAGCCAACCTAAGGGAGGGATCGCTTAAGGATCCATGAACCGCTTAAATTTCAGCTGGAGGGTATTATATTAATCATTATCCCAATTTTCTCCTTATTTTTCGCAACTATCAAGACCCAAAAGCCTTAGAGAGTGTGGAAAATTGGGAGAGTTATTATTAAATGACTGTTGGGTGTTGTGAGCTCGAAATAACTAATTCTTTATCGAAATCTTTGTAAGCTTCCATTTAGTTCTTGGTTTAATTCTTCAATTTAATCCCAAATCCCTAAATCCTTGTTGGGTTGATTTTAGCATTGTTTAAATTCAAAATTTACCCATTCTTAAGGATAAATGTTCCTTGAGCATAAAAAGACATGTTGATGATTTTGAAAGTGTGATTTTGCGGGTGGGCCCCATATGGAATACTGACTTGATTTTGGACCCAAAGCATAGAAATGCAATATGGGTACCGTTGTTCTTGTATTAATGTATAGATTTTAGTTTTGATAGCGGGAAATCATGTAGAAGCTTCTGAAAAGGGGAAATCATCGATTAGGAAAATTTTATTAGAATTTTCTTCAACGTCCAGTTCGGCTAGGTTTACTTTTCTCTTAGATTAAGCTTAATTATCATATCAATATGATAATATGCTAATTTTGGGTTGGTAATTAGGACTTGAAGCTATATTTGGTATAATTAAATTATTTAGCTGATTAAGGCACCATAATTAGGCAAATAAAATTTAACTACTTGATCATAAGGTAGATTGCACATTATTTATTTAGCATCTATTATGGGATTTTACACTTTAGTCTAGTTTGGATAGAATTTTCCTTGGAATTTATTTTTGGGGCCCTCCAACCGACCATAGACCAAGATTACTTTTATCTCCTCGTAGACTCAATAGGCATGCTACATTATCTTATTTACATTCTTGATCCTAAAAATTATTTGATACTATGGTTTATTCTAGCATTGTGTTTGGGAGGAGATAGTTTTGATTTGATTCCAATGATTTATGATATTGAGATTGGTTTGATTTATGCATGATTTATAATATTAATTTTGGTTCAACTTTAGTATTCATGATATTAGTTTTGATTTAAGTCTGCATATATGATATTAGTTTCGGTTCAAGTCTGATATTGAGAGGTTATTTATGAAATTATGAAATGGGTTCAATCTAATTTTTACGATATGGAAGGATCCACAGTCACAGTTTTAAGATACAAATATTTGGTAACTTTACTATTATTACTTCACCTTGATTGCACCCTCTAGGATTATGGGGCCCACGTTGGGTTATTTAATTTATTTACATCTTCTGGGCTTATGGGAGCCAATTATGTAGAGATAGCTATGTTTATATAATATTGTTATTCGGTTGTTTACTTTCAGTATTTGGAGCATTATTCTATGTTTACTCGTTTCCTTAGCTTATTTATCTCACATTTTATTATAGTTATATTATGATTTAGCTTAATCAGTCGATGATGCCTACTTAGTATCCGTACCTTTGGAACTTATACTACACTTCTGTAACTTTTTGATGCAGATCCGAGTACTATCTACCACCGTTGACGTTGTAATTGTGCTTTTTAGAGTTCAGAGAAAGGGTAAGCTCTCGGAGCTGGAGTTGACCTTTTCATCATTATCTGTTTTAGGATAGTTTTGTATTCTTGAGACTATTGTATATTGGATTAGAGGCTCTTGTACTGACCTTACTAGGTCGTGAGATTATATTAATCCTCTTTTATTTCTCTTTTGTTATGGTATTGTTCTTATGATTTGTTGCTAGTAAATAACTTACTTGCATAATTTCAGTATTTATGTCATTTCCCACCAATTATCCCATCACTTATAGTTTTGGGCTATGGTTTAGCTAACCTACTGTTGGGATAAAATAGGTGCCATCATGTCCATGCTATCAAGTCGTGATAGTAAAATAAGGAAGGGCTTATGTACAAAATGAATAAAATCTACGATTGATACCAAGCTCCTTAAATCTAGAAACATCAAAGGAAAGAAGTTGAAAGTTTTGTGTCGCCAAGGAATGAAGATGTTCTCCAAATTACAAGAACACTTAATTGAGGATAAAGAATCACTACTTAGTAATAATAAAGAGACAATTATTATTCTCAAACATTATTCTTGGAAATAGGATATTTTACATTCAACCCAAAGGATCAATCTCTTGAGTTGTCTGTTAATTCAAATCTTCCAAATGGCTAGTAGCCCAACCTCTACTATTTAAAGGAGGGAAGATTATGGAGAAGACATATAATCGTCTCAACCTTCTCTATTGTTGTACTTTGATTATACATTATATTCTTCTATTTCAAAAAAAAAAAAAGGAGAGAAAAAATCAGTTGATGAGTCATTGTATAAAAAGAAACAAATGAATAGAGATCGTGAGTATTAGCCAAAAAGTTATTCTCAATCTTGTATTACTTTTAGTTCATTCCAATCCAAGGGGACAGGAGTAACTGGATTCCAACCAATATAAAATATTTGGTATCAAGTTTACTGTCCAACATTTTAATTATAGTACTTTGATAACGCTCACCCATACTATCTAAAGTGGTAGAGGACTGTCGTTGTCAATAACTTAACTTTAGTTGAGGTCAAATCCATGAGGAGCGAGATTTAGATTTCGAGTTCTATTGGTGTCAAAATTTACTAAAAACATACCCGAAGTGTACACAACATAAAACACATAATATAAAGTGTGGGGGGGAGGGGATTGGAATAGAATCTTATTAATATCAAGTCAAGGAACACAATATGATAACACTTTTTGTTTTAGAATTTAATTTTGGAGAGATTTTAGTATTATGTCTACCTAAGGGCAAGTTGTGCAAGGTATCATGATGGTTTGGTGTAATTTCTAACCATTGATAACATGGTAGGCTATTTTTAAAGTCGTTGAAGCTAGTTTTTCAACAAAGCCTCAAGGAGGTTGCTCCTTGACTCTTTCAAGTACCTAATAATTGTATCAACAAAAGCCACCCAAGACCTTAATTGGGCATCCCTATTTCTAGGAAGATGCCATCACATAACCTACTTTCCATCTACCCTAATTTCTCAAAAGGAAAATTTTGGCTAGCTACATCTTCAATTGTCCATTTTTTCTTTGTCCCCCTATACCCCTCTTTCAAGGAAGCTATGGTTTTTCAAGAGTTCACACACATCTCTCTTTCGAGGATGATGAGAGCTTTCAAGAGTTTAGGGTTTTCACCCAACAAAACCATTTTGGATATTTGGGGTTTTCACACACAAATCCTAACTATTTAAACCAAACAATAGTGTAATACATAATCAACAATGACAAATTACACAAACTCAGTCAAACACAATTGCACCTTAGGTCAATATAATCCCAAGACTAAAAGATTTAGCTACTCATAAAGAAAAGGGAGAAAAATATACCTTGGGTATTTTTCCAAACATCCATTCTTCAAAAATACTAAATTCAAAGTCTCTAAATAAAATTACAATTCTTCCCTAATTTAAGAACTTCAAATTCAAAAAGGTCTCATTTGTGTGCAATCAACAAAAGAGAAATGATTTAAGCCTATAAGAGGAATTGGGTTTGGATTGATAAAATGACAAAACTACCCATGGGGTAATATCCTACTTAGCCGCGATCGTAGAAGGTGGTCCGTGATCGCAGCTACCACAACCGTGGTATGCAGTCTTTTGACCTACTTGACTGACTACAATCGTGGCTCACAGACTGCGATCACTGTAACTGAGTCTTATTCTAGCTCCAGGTCTTCCAGCTTTATTTCTTTCCCTTTTTTGGTCCATTTCAGCTCAAATCCACGTCTTTCATTCTCCTAACCTGTATGCCTACAAAATGTGAAAATTAGATCATTTAATAACCAATTTGTCTCACTTATATCTTCAAATCATAGTAATGTGCGTGATTGCTTAGTGCAATTGAGTGGTAAATACACCACTCATCAACACCCCCAACTTAAAAATTTACTTGTCCTCAAGCAAAACTACTTCTTACCATGAGGCAATGCACATGTATGCCCTAATTATATTACCCATAGATCACACTAACTTCAACTTGATTACTACCATAAATAGCTCTTCAAACATGGGAAAAACTATTTTAAGGACACCTTTCAACATAAAATAAATTTTCAAGGATGCAAAGGACTCCAAAGAGCAACCATGAAACAATCACTAATAATCTAGAAATGACTCACTTTTTACTTCAACTACACTATACCCCTTTTGCCTCATTTTTTAGGAGATGAAAAAATCGCCTACCACAACTTGTTTACATGCCTCCTCACAAGAATAAAAATTCCACACACCAACCTATCAAACACATAACAAGGAGTTTAAGTGAAAAATACTCTCTCTCAAGAACTCTCGATGCTAACAAGTACCATGCTATATTCTTGCCCCTATTTTCAATTGTCACTACAATGAATATACTTTCTTAGAAATCACAAAGGGCATTTTGATCTTGTAATGTAGGTTTGGGGTAGGGTGGGATATTATTTAGGAATAAAATGTCTACACCTTCCTTGCATCTACATCACACACTTCCATCCAATATTTGACCATGAGCCACTTCTTTTCTTTACAAATGTGCCGACTTTTTTTCATTAGATTACCCATTTTCTTTTCATTTCTTTCTCTTGCATATTTCATGCATTTCTTTTCTATGTTGGGTCCTTTATTTTACTTACTCACTTTTTTTAAATGCTTAAGCTCTTAGGAACTCACTTACAACTCCGTAGCCTAAATTTACCTCTTCCAGTCTTTACTACTCCCAACTTAGGTTTTAGCCTCAATTTGCAATTTTTTTTAGTTCAAGAAAGATAGAGTTCAAAAGAGGAATAAGAATTGAAGGGATCACAACTTTTAATGTGTTTGCCAAAGAAATGCCCGAAGGCACAAATTGTTGACTAGAGATAACATCTATGCAAGGGTAGGATTTTTAGGCTAAAGTAGACTTCTGGTGTCACAAAGATGACCTAGGATCATCTCACCAACAAAATACTATAAAAATTAGCCTTGAGAGACTGAAGGGAAAATTTCTAGATGGTATAAGTACACATGAGATTTGTAAAAATAAGCTCACCGCATATGGCATGCAAATTCGCCAAAATGGCTCAAATGCTCCTCCTGCTAAAGACAAAAATGGAGTATCTACCAATTTTCTCGAGCCAAAATTTTTTGAGTTAGAAAAAAAAAAGTTTTGTCACTAGGTTGATCAGATCCATGCCATTTATTTTTGAAAATTTTTTAAGGAACCAACCCAAGACTTTATCTCATTGTCGCTTTCAATGGGCAAATCAACCAAATAGTTGCTCAATTTTCTCCACGGGTATAAATGCGATTCCAAAACTGAAATGCCATAGGTACTCAGACTTCCCTTTCATTTGTGATTGTCACAACTCGAGGCTACCCCCTATTGTAACAAAGTGCTCAGAATCACAAGTTATCCCAAGCAAACCCATGTACTGACATAATACCTGAGCAACTAATTTAAAATGTATATACAAGCTAAATTTTCTAAGCTGAGGCATAGTAATGAGAATACCTGAATGAATGTAATAATGATAAATCTTACAACATGATAAATCTGAGGAAAGAACTTGAATTACATATCATGACTCTAACTGACTATCGATAAAGCCTCTACAATACTAGTTGTAGGCAGCAGGCACATACCTCCTACTATAAAAAATCAATACATAAGAATGATAAAAATATAGTACATGAACTACAACAAACTAGAGTTCCCAAAATAAGAGAACTCAACACCTGCTGGTTTAAAGCTGAGAACTGTTTGACCCTAGTGTATGAGCAACATCTTGTACCCACATTATAAAGGATGTAACCATAAACGCATATATGTGGTCAGTACTTTGGAATGTACTGAGTATATAGAGATAGTCACTGAATCATTGAAATATTTAAAACATGTTTTAAAACTAAGGACCCAAGTTATTTGATGAAACATGTATTTAAAACATGGATATAAGTGAAAACTGTAAGTCATTGTGAGATTTATAAATCATGAGGTAAGAAA
Source organism: Capsicum annuum (assembly GCF_002878395.1). Classification (NCBI taxonomy): domain Eukaryota; kingdom Viridiplantae; phylum Streptophyta; class Magnoliopsida; order Solanales; family Solanaceae; genus Capsicum; species Capsicum annuum. The sequence goes on along the minus strand of NC_061119.1, from coordinate 89,945,094 downwards.
ATTCTTTATGTTGGGATACGGTAAAACATGAATAATGTATGTGAATCTCATATAAAGCTGAACATGTTGTAAAACTGAACTGAGGATCAAGTAAAGATACTTGAGAATGAAAACATGAGCATGTAAAACTGAGAATGCAAGACCAAGTAAAGCATTTACTAAAATAATATGAATAACTGAATAACTGAAAATCTGATTACTTGATCAAACAAACTTGAACTTGTATAGACTGAGTACTGACTAAAACTGTGGCAATTAATATGTAACCGGCATGCCCTAATCTGAGCTAATCGGGGTCCAACTTATAAATATTGTTTGAAGGGTATTATTACCTTTCCACGAGTACTAAAACATGGTTGTGTGGATCCACTAATCTATTGTCCCGAAGGACAAAGGAGTCATTCCTAAACTGGCGGGTGACCCCAAAGAGAGTGTCAGTCCTAAACTGGCCGATGACCCTAAAGAGAGTGTCAGTCCTAAACTGGCGGGGGAAATCTCATAATACTATGTTGTCTACATAGTTCTGGAATATAGGGACTACTACTAAGTACCCAGTCCAAACTAGCAGGTACGCCCCTATCCCTAGGTTCACTCGGTGCTAAATACTACTCTCAACTAAATGACACTGGTATTATTACGAGTCTAACATGACATGGTACTGTAATGATAAGTGCCCAAAATGAACATGGTATTCTGATTATAGTATTAAAAATCATGACTTGTAACTTGAAAACAAAGACATGTATAAACAGATAGGTACCGGATGTTCAGAACCCTCAAGAACTAAATATTTACAAAATGCACAAACAACTCTTAAAACAGTGGCATAAAATCATAGTTCAAAGACCAAAGAAATAAGACATTTCAATAATTAAGTGAAATACATGAACTTGAACATGGGGATGAGTTAAACTTGAGAAATCAACATATTCACATGATATAATTCATAACTTACAAATTTGACATGGAATCTTTTGAATAAAACATGAGTAATTGAAATATAAAGCATGAAATAACCTTGTTTTCATGGGAACACATATTGACATGGCTTAAACTCAAATTACTAAGAAATACATTGATTAAGTTCATAAGTTTCATGGATAATTTCATAACACAGGATACAATTCATACTTTAAAACAAAAAAGGGTTTTGAGGCTCAAAGGGTGAAAGGTACCCATTGATGAATACCCCACATACCTCAATGGTTAGATTCTTGAAAAAATCTTGAACATGAAAACTTGAACTCTTGTATTCTTGGGAGGAGAAGCTTGAATTCTTCAATCTTAGGATGGGGAGGGTTTCTATGTGAGTTATTTTGATGTTAATTGGCAAATAATGCCTTTTTGAGTGTTATAATTCATGTTTTGGATGACTGGGGTTGAGTGGAAAGGACAAAATTATCCCTTAGTCCCCTTTAGTCATGAAGTTGGAATCGCATCCGCATTATGGACCCTATAAAGGAGGAATAGTCTACGCAGTGCGGACCCTATTCTGGGGGAGTATCATTTGGGGTGCGAACCCTATTCTAGGAAAATAACATACGTGATGCATACCCTATTCTTGGTGAATAGCCTACATGTAATGGAGCTATCGCAGACCCTTGTTGTTTCACGAAAAAATGGTTATAACTTTTGGCTTGGGTATCGAATTAAGGGAAATTAGATGCATTGGAAAGAGGTGTCAATTATCTATAATTTGGTGGGTCTTAAATGAAAAATTACACATATTTCAGAATTTATACACGATCAAAGTTGACCCTTGTAGGATTGAATACCAAAATTTGGCCGAATCAAATGCTCTTAGCTCAACTTTGCTCTAAGTGGTTCCTATGACATTTTTCACCTTGATATCAATTAACACACTAGGATTATAATCATGACATATATATTTACATACAAATAATGGGATTAGAATTTACAAATATAGAAATGACGATTCGATTTCTAGCTAAAAAATACAGGGTGTTACCTTATCTCCCCCATAGAATCATTCTTCCTCAAAGGATGGATAGAAACTTGTTGATTCTTTTGAAGTATGGAATAACATACACATGACATATCTGGTAATGAAGGATATAGATGAGCTAAAAAATTATAACTTTATCATGAAACTAATTTCTGAGCTGACTTGACTTTATTCACTAGAAGGAGCTAATTCATGTTGATAGTTTTGAACTCACTTGAAATGTTCATGATATGAACTTACATATAAAACTACAAAGTGATAACTGATGCAATAAAATTCCAAGAGTTACTAAGGAGGGAATAAAGTATGTAACTTATCATTAGGAATTATCCCTTAACAAAACACATATAGGAATCAAAGGAACAATGGTTTCATGGGATTGCCATGTACATTATGTAAGCATGAATCATGAGATTACGTGGCTAAGGTCGCATGCGGGGTATTACACTGTTTGAGTTGGAATACTTCAAAAACTAAGATCATTCACTAAACACTTATGAACTGAACCATGACTAAATATCTGAATCGTAGGCATGATATTTGGACTGAATTGAAGTCACAATTTGCATGGACGTGAATGAATTACCTTATGGAATATCCATACTCATGAAACTTCAAATAGTAAGACTAGATAGAAAGATGGAATATCATAAAGCCTATCTGTTTGATTGCTAAACTGAATCAGTGGCTATACCAATTGGATCATACTAAAAGTTTATATTCAGCAGGAGTATTTCATCAACACTCTTTGCAAAGAGTTCTAATAATATTAGGAGCAAAAATTTTGGGCATGGTCTGAATTAGATATTTGAATAAGGAATCCCAACATGTATATAACTCTATACTATAGAACATAGGACTATAAAACTTACTAAGCCTTAGTCAATGTAACTGCTAATTTTCAAGCTTAGCCACACTTCTAAAATACTCCCTCAACTATACGTTTCCCCTTAAATGTCATGCTCATGTGATTCAACTTATAATCCTTACATGGGTACAAATAACTACTCTAAACAATGTTTAAGTTGAAATACATACTCTTTCCATGTTCAAGCGTAACTCAAAATCATAAGGTACTACACATAACACCATAACACTAGTACACACCATGGATTCAACATCCTATGTGTTTTTCAAAGCTCTAATCTCAAGAATAATACTCCTTACAATTTCAGCAACTAACTTAAACCTCTTGCAAGGAATTCACTAATATACAATGCATTTATCCACTTCTATACCAACATGACATTTAAGCCTATCTTTATATCCATATATGAACTTCTAGACAAGCAACCCACTAAACTATCTTTCCCATATTCTCTAAACCTCTATCAGTAACAACTTCCATGCACTATCCCCTAGAAAACACACATAAAATTTAAACTAACCATGAAATATATCAAAAGCTTTACCTCAATATTCCTTTAAACTTATAGCATTAGATAAAACAAGCATACAAAAATCTTTCCCCAACAAGAAACATTTATTAACTCTCATCTAAAAAATTGTTCATCACCACTACCATTACCTAAGGAAAGGTTACTGAAATGTTAGAATATGAGGATATGAAGCATGGAAAAATACAATGCATAAATTTGACACTTAACTAAAGCCTGAGAAATAAAGTATCAATGATAGAAATTCATCAAAGAGATCTAAACTATGGACATATATGACATAAATCTGAATTTCACTGGTCATTAAGAGTGTACCATGAGTTATAGGAACTGAGCATACTATAAATCTTGAGTACATGTATCATGAGTTGTATGACCTGAGTTTGGATTTCATAATTTCATGGAATATGATTCATACTATTGAGTGAATTGGAACTTCTTATACTAGGAACTAAAAGTACATATGATTCTCTATGATGTGATTGAACATGAACTATGATCGTGGAGAGAAGGAGTAAGGAATGAGTTGATGTCATGATGACTGAAGTACAAAAACTTACCCTAAGATAAGAATGGGTTGGGTATCTTCCCCCCCTACTGATGTTCTACAATACACTGACATCACTACTAGAATCTAAGAGCCTACCTTTGTTTTTTGTTCTATTATCTCCTTCTTAGATTAAATCTATCATTATATGTTTTGGACCCCTTTTTATAAACTCTAAATTGAACTGCAACCACCTTACTCTTGAGTTTGAGATATAATAATGCATACAAATAATAAAGTCACCTTGAAAGACTACACTTGAAAGTGTAAAACCCATTGCTAGTACTTCCTTCTAAGATACAAATCTTAACTTTCTATAGCCCCAATAGTTATCATATAATAACTTAAACACTAACTTAGAATCTTCATGAGTATCACCAAACCCTGAGTTCACTCCATCTAGAATTTCAACTCTTCTTTCTATCAGCTTAATCCTCCAAGATTCATACTTAGATTCTAGCACTTAACATGGATATTCCAAAATTTGTAACGAACTATACTAACATCCTTCATAGCCTACTAATATCACATTGCTAAACTTATATGTTCACTAAACTATGAGAATTACAATTATAAAAAAAATGCCCAGCATTACGATCTATAACCCATAAATTAGCTGGTAAGAACACCATATACTATATAACTAACCTCATTCACACTTACCAACTCAAGAGAACTATCTAAGCACACAACTTACTTTAAAAACTAAGAAATAATATAATTCCATATCACCTTGGGTACACCTCAAGATCATACCCATATTATCATACTAAATTTTGAATCAACAAACTTAAATTTTTACATGCACTATTTCAAGCCTCCTGATTCACCTTTCATACAACTATCCCCATGGATACATAATCTACTAAATCCATATAAACACTATCCCCTCTTTACTAATACTAAACTTCTAGGTTCATGCTTCTTACTCTAGATCATATGCTATCATAGGATTCTGAGAAGGGATCTGAGGGCATATCTAACTTTTTTTAGTGCATGATTTTTATGAACATAAATAAAATCTCTTACACTTCAAAACTTAAAAGCACTGATGGAATACTTCTGAGCCTTCGTGCAATCCCATAACTTTCTGTGGCGACTATCTGAGAAAACACTATGTGTAAGAATTTAAACTTAGTAATTTTTATTGCCTCAAGAATAAGCAAAGTTGGAATAAATGGAGTAAGGTAAGAATCTGCATAAGTTCCTTAGAGAACACTTCTAATGTACTATCTAAGACACGAAAGAAGTGAAATATTTTTTAAAAGCCCTGTAGTCTCTCGAAGAAAAGTACAGATGCCTCTATACCATTCCACGAGACTCTACTTGACACGACTTTATAGACACCCTAGGACACTTAACCTTATGCTGCTATACCAAGTATGTCATGACCCAAGGCTACCCCCTAGTCCTAACAAGGTGCTTAGAATAACCAGTTATCCAAAGCTAACCGATGTACTGGCATGATACTTGAGCAACTAATCTAAAATATATATGCAAGCTAAATTTTCTGAGAAGAAGCATAATCATGAGGATATCTAAATGAATAAAATACTAATAAAGCTTAAAACATGATAAATCTAAAGAAAGAACTTGAATTACATATCATGACTCTACCTAACTATCTTTGAAGCCACTACTATACTGACTGTAGGCGGTTGGGATATGCCTCAATCTACCATTAATCAATACATAAGAATGATAAAAATATAGTACATGAACTACAACTAATTGTAGTTCACAAAATAGGAGAACGCATCATTTGCCGGCTAAAAATTTAGAACTATCTGAACCTGGTGTATGAGCTACATCTTATACTTACATTCTGAAGGACATAACTACAAATGCATATAAGTGGTCAGTACTTTAGAATGTACTGAGTATATGGAGACATTCACAGAATCATGAAAATATTTAATGTATGCTTTAAAACTAAGGGCATAAGTTATTTTCTAAAACATGTATTTAAAATATGGCTATAAGTGAAAACTGTAAGTCATAGTGATATTTATAAATCATGAGCTAAATTAATTCAATAAGTTGGGAAATTCTAAAACCTGAATACTGTATGTGAATCTCATATAAAGCTAACATGCTATAAAATAGAACTAAGGATCATGTATGGATATTTGAGCATAAAAACATGAGCATGTAAAACTGAGAATGCAATACCAAGTAAAGCATGTGTTAAATTGATCTGAATAACTGAATAGATGAATAATATAAAATATAATTACTTAGTTGAGCAAACCTGATTTGTATAGACTGAGTATTAACTGACATTTTGGGAGTTACGATTTAACCAACATGCCCCAATCTGAACTAATCGAGTTCCATCTTGTAACCCAGTTGGAAGGGTGTCAGTACCTTGCCAGAGGTACTAACACATAGTTGTGTGGATCTAATGATCTAATGTCCCAAAGGACTAGGGAGTCAGTCCTAAATTAGCAAATGACCCCAAAGAGAGTGACTATCCTAAACTGGCAAATGACATCTCATAAACCTACGTTGGCTACATAGTTTTGGAACTTAAGGAATGCTACTAAGGACCCAGTCCTAACTGGTGGGTGAGCCCCCATCCCTAGGTTCGCTCAGTGCTAAATCCTACTCCCAACTGAATGTCACTAGTATTATTATGGGTCTAACAAGATAAGGTACAGTACTATTTAAGTGCTCAACATGAACATTGTAGTTTGATTATAGTAATAAGAATCATGACATGTCTGACTTGTAACTTTAAAATAAAGACATGGATAAAAAAAATAGGTACTGGGTGTTCATAACCCTCTAGATCTGAATGATCAAAAAATGTAAACAATGCTTAAAATTTGTATAAAATCATAGTTGAAAGACCTAAGAAATAAGACATTTTAATAATTGAGTGAAATACATGAACTTGAACATGGTGATGAGTTAAACATAAGAAATCAACATATTCACATGATATAATTCATACCATGAAGATTTGACATAGAATCACTTGAATAGAACATAAATAATTGAAACTTAAAGCATGAAATAACCTAGTTTACATGGAACACATGTTGATATGTCTTGAATTCAAATTACTAAGAAATACATGGATTAAGTTCATAAGTTGCATGGATAATTTCATAAAATAGGATACAATTCATACTTTAAAGTAAAAAGAGGGTTTTTGGGTTGAATGGGTGAAAAGAGCTCATTGCTGAATACCCCACATAACTCAATGTTTGGATTCTTAAAGAAGGTTTGAACTTAAAAAATTGAACTCTTGAATTCTTTGGAGGAGAAGCTTGAATTCTTCATTCTTAGGAAGGGGAGTGGTTTCTACGTGAGTTATTATGATGAAAATGGGAAAATAATAACCTTTTAAGTGCTATAAGTCATGTTTTGGATGACTAGGGTTGAGGGTAAAGAACAAAATTACCTCTTTGCCCCCATTAATCATGAAGCTGGAAATACTAAGCCTCTACATCACGGACCCTACATTGGAATAGCCTATGCAGCGCAGACCTTATTTTGGGGGAATATCTAACGTGGTGTGAACCCTATTCTGGAGGAATACCCATCATGGAGAGGACCCTATTCCCGAAGAATAGCCTACGTGACGTGGAGCTATTCAAGACCCTTACTATTTCTCATGAAAATGGTCAAAACTCTTTACTCGGGTATCATATTAAAGCAAAATTTGATGCATTCCACTCATAGTCATTGGCTCAAATCCTTATCATGTTCACGACCCATCCAACCTTGATTCGTGCCTTGCCGGGGTGGTGACCCACCAAAAAATGGGCAAGTACCAAATCTCCTCATTGAGCTTTTTAGTCTCCTCATCATCATCATAAGCTTTCAATGCCACAACATTCTTAGGCTTTGCGGGTGCACTCATAACATGTTTTGTCAAAAGCTCTAATTGATTCATCATCTTCTCTATATTCTCCTCTCTTTATTCATCTTTTTTGCTTTGTTTCTTGTCAACAAAGGATATAGTGAGAAAACTTTTAGGCACCTCAGCATCTTGGGTATGCCACCCCCAATTTTCCTTGGTAACCTCCTGAAGCAAATTCATAGCCATATGATAATGCAAATTTAAAATGGGAGCCTCCCGTTGTATTGTCCACCACGATTTTATTGACTAGATCAAGGGCTCGATAGAAGATTTATAGAAGCATCTTATCTGGGACCTCATGGTTCGGACATTCCATTAGTTTTTTGTTGAATCTTTCCCATACTTCGTACAAGGGTTCTCCCTTTAATTGCCTAAAGTTAATGATCTCATCCCTCAATTGAGGAATTTTGGAAGTTGGGAAATACCGGTCAAGGAAGGCCATGATGAGTTTGTCCCAAGATGTAATTGAATGAGTTGGAAAAGAATGAAGCCATAATACCACCTCACCCATTAGAGAGAATGGAAAAAGGCATAGATGGATATACTCTTGGGTTATATTGCAGTATTAAATGGTGCACACACCTCTACAAAATTCTTCAAATGAATATTGGGGTCCTCATAAGCTTTTCTCCCAAAAAGTCCCTTCATTAGCAACATGTCCAACATGATGCTTATGACATAAAAGACACTATTTTCGTGTATAGGTGCAATACGGATGGAACTTGAACGACTAACGACATTGAGTTGCCCCTCATCATCAAGAGGACCATCGAAAGACCCAACATAATAAGCATTATCTCTCATTATTCCATGTATACTACAATCATCTATACAAAAACAAAAACAACAATTGATAAAAATAAAAACCACTAGGGGTATATCCTAAGTAAAAATCAACACCGTACAAGTAAAATCTAGATTTCACTCCCCGACAACAGCACCATTTTAATAATTCTTACCTATACCATCTAAAGTGGTAGAGGGCGGTCATTGCCAATAGCTCAACTGTCAAATCCACGAGGAGTGAAATTTAGATTTTGAGTCCTATGTGTGTCAAAATTTAGTAAAAAGATACTTGAAGTGTACACAATGTAAAACATATAATGTAAAGCATGGGGTTTGGGGGTTTGGGGGGTTAGGGCTTGGTTTTGAATAGAATCTTATCAATATCAAGTCAAGCAACACACTATGATAACACTTTTTTTGGAGAGTTTTCTTGGGATTATGTCTACCTAAGGGCAAGTTATGCATGGGATCATGATGGTTTGATATAAGTTATAACCACTGATAACATGGTAGGCTAGGTTGAAATTCCTTGAAGCTAGTTTGTCAACAAAACCTCAAGGATGTCACTTGTTGACTCTTTCGGGTACCTAGTGAGTGCATCAATAAAAGACACCCAAGACCTCAATTGGGCATCCCTATTTCTAAGAAGATGCCCATGACATAACCTACTCTCTATCTACCCTTATTTATAATACGGCAAAAGATTGTAAACTACATCTTTAATTGTCCACTATTACTTTGTCCCCCCTATAGCCCTCTTTAAGGAAGCTATGGGTTCCGAAGAGTTTACCAACATCCCTCTTTTGAGGATGATGGGAGTTTTCAATAGTTTAGGGTTTTCACCCAACAAACCCATTTTTTGGATATTTAAGGGTTCTCATCCACAAATCTCAAATATTTAAACTAAACAATAGTGGAATCCATAATGAACAACTAAAAATTATACAAACACATTATCACCGAAACACAATTGTACCTTAGTTCAACATAATCCCAAGACTAAATGATTTGGCTACTCATGATGAAAAGGAATAAAAAATATACCATTGGGACTGTAATAGCATCCATTCTTCACAAATACTAAATTCAAAGTCTCCAAATCAAATTACAACACTTACCTAATTTTGGGTTTAAACTTCTATTTCAAAAATATCTCAATGGTGTGCAATCCCCAAAAGATAAAGTGTTTAAGCCTATAAGAGGAATTGGGTTCGGTGAAATGAAAAAACTGCCCATGGGCAAAATTTCCACTTAGATGTGATCGCAGAAGGTGCTCCGCTATCGCGGCTACCATAATCGTGGTTAGGATACAACGATCATGGTCTTTTAACCTGCTTTGCTGACTACGATCGTGGTAACTGAGGCTTGTTCCAGCTCAAGGTCCTCCATCTGCACTACTTTCCCTTTTTTGGTCCATTTCAGCTCAATCCACATATTTTATTCTCCTAACTTGCATGCCTACAAAATGTGAAAATTAATGCATTTAATCATCAATTTTTCTCACTTATATCATCAAATCATAGTAGTGTGCATGAATGTTGAGTGCAATTGAGTGGTTAATTCACCACTCATCATACTTACTTTATTTATTAATATTGTTTTCTCAGTTGACTGACTGGCGTAGTATGTCGACTGAGAAATTGAAAAAGAGTAGTTCACCTCCTACACCTTTCAGGAATAACTCTTCTTATATTCAGATATTTAGCTGGCAAGGGCTTGATATACAAGCAGCATCGTCAATCTTCTATCATTGAGTAATTTATGATTTGCACCCTTAACAAATGTATTCTTTTACGACTGAAACTTTTACTTTTCCTTGAACACATTAAGGGTGAAAATTGCAAATTACTGAAAAGGTGCTTCATTTTATCTTTTTTTTTCTAGATATTATCATGAGTAAAATGTAGTTTTTATTGGAATAAAAATTACTATAAATATTTATCTAAAAACTATAATTTCATTTACATATCTAGGGTCCATAATCTCCGACCTAGGGTTATCTTCCTCAATAGATGTAAGTTTGTCATGTCTTCTCTAATCACCTCTCTTGACTTCTTCCTCAGTCTACTTGTATATTTTCTTATAATTACGATAGCCAACCTTTCAAACCTTTTTAATGGTGCTTGTATCTCCTCTTCACATGTCCGAATAATCTCAATTTCACTTGTCTTATCTTGTCGACCACGATGGTCACTCCGATTATATCCCAAATATCTTCATTCCTAACAATATCCTATATTCCAAAATTCCTACACTTCTATCTCCTTCTTTTGTGTAACTTTTGTTGTGATAATATACAAGAAAGACAAACTGTTAAATCCTTGACACCCAGGTACTATAACCTAGATGGATGCCATTATGGATTACTTAGAAATAGAAACACATTGTTAGTACAAAGTCTGTTGGAAGAAAATAAATTCTTTACATTAACATCACAATCATGTACACAGTCAAAATCTATTCATTGTAATCTTTTAATTCCAATTAGAAGGAAAAGAATGTTATCGCAGATTTTCCTTTAGTAAAAAAACAAATGAAAATACGACAACGGCAGCAAGAAAAAAAAACAATAATAGAAAACAAAAGACAAGGCCAAGGAAAAAAGAATACAGATATAAAACACTACAACTAATACTCCAGGAATAGGGAAATAAAGCATTTGACTATCTACTAACCTACTATCTTAAATTTTGACTTCCACCCATTCTAATAAAGGATCATATCCTAAATAATCAGAAGTCGCTTCATGTCCCGATTAATCACCTCACCCAAGTACTTGTGAGGACTAACCGTAGCCTTTATTAAGTCTTGATGGCCAATATCTCAGACCTCCTAACCATGTCATCTACACATTTCTTCACATGTATGAATTATCTCAACTTTACTTCCCACATCTTACCCTCTATTGAGGACACTCCCAACTTGACACAAATAAGTTAATTCCTAATCTTATCCCTCTTTATCACCCTATACATCCATCTTAACATTATCACTCTAGTACACAAATCTTCTGTGTATGGTTTTTCTTGCCTAACCAATGCTCTTCTCTACATAATATAATCGATCTAATTATCACTATGTGAAATGTAATTTTACCCATTGATAGCCATTCTTATCAAATCATTATAAGAATGAATTGATGCATAACCTACTATAGAATATTAAGCTAAACTAATAGAGAAAATAGCATAAACAACTTAAATAAAGTCTAATAAACATTCAGATTATCTACATCACCTTTACTCTATCATAAATTCTCCTTTTTCATTTCCAAAAAAAATAAACCATTTTTATTTTTAAAATCATTTATATAGAAGAATTCTTGAACACTTGGTTTAATAAGTTGACACGGTAAAAGTTAATTAGAACAAATGATTTGATATAGAAGATGTAGGTAGGATAATAAGGAACACTTGTAATATATAGAAGAGACAAATTTGTCTGCAAAATAGAATTTTTTTGCATTTTCGACTAAACTTATATTGGACCATAATAGGCCTCAACCAATTTGGAGCCCAACTATTTAAAGTCCAATTCAACAACTCATACTGGAGTATACTTTAAATATAAACTCTCATAATTTTTATTAGATTGGAGATCAATGTACCTACCTTTCCTACTAATTGGAGTCTTTTAAAGGACTCCTACATTTTGTTTTTCACTAGCAAAAGACTCCACATATAAAATAATTAAGAATTCTAATTTCTCTACTTTGTGTTCAAGAAAACTAATCTTTGACACTTTTCACTCTAATTAGAAGTTGGGGGTTTCCTTCTTAAGAATCTTACTATTGTTGTTGTTGAACTTGTGCATGTAGATCTCAAGGGACCTTATAAAGTTCATACTTATTATGGTTTTAGATTTTTCTTGACTATTGTTGATGACTTATTTAGAACGACTAGGATTTTTTGGCTTAAACTGAAATCTTATGTTGTGGTTATGTGCACTCAAACAATGTTTCACCTATGTCAAGACTCAATATGAAATATTTGTAAAAACAATAAGAAGTGATAATGGAACTAAACTCCTAAACAACTTCACTTCCAAATTATTTCATGATCTTGGCATAATGCATCATAGGTATTGTATTTCACGACTCGAACCACGGCCTGGCCATGACAAGTATCTCAAGTCCATCAAGGACCGTAGACCACCCTCTTTTCCTAGTCAATTAAAACACAATAACAGCGGAAGCAATCCAATAAACATAAGAAAGATGGACAAACTAAAACCAGGTTCAAATATTTCATAACAGCACCCCCATCCATAGCAATCCACAAAGCCTCTAATATCCAAAGAACAACCTACATCGGGGTATGCCCCCGACAATAGCCATATGGGAAACCAAAGAAATAGTCTATTACATAAACTAAACCAAGAAGTTAGAGGCATTACAGAAGAAGGGGGATCACCACTTTAAGCTAACCACGTCCAATCCAAGAATAACCTATCACGACATAGGAAAAACTGAAGTATCTCTAACGCCTTCACTGCATGGGGATATAGCATCCAGAGATGGTTAGCAGGGTAAGCGCTACTATGTAACATTGGAAAGTGATGAAGTAAGCCCATGATCTAGTCAGTTCAAAATCATTCAAAGAAAAAGTGCACATTCATATACATACATATATCTATATATTTATATATATATATATATATATATAAAACATGTCGGGATAGGGTACAAGGTTTAGAATAAGTGTAAAACATTAGACTGGAATGTGTAGATTAGCCGTCATAATAACACCCATGGGCTATTTAGGTCCAGCCCTTTTATTGGATAGGCCCTAGTGCGTGTTAGCTGCCCGAACCAGAGATATCATTGAAGGTTGGGGGATCCAGGACCTTTTTCGATCCATGATACATATATATAGTGTGACACAAGTACATTATAATCAAGACCAACCCTCGCACCGGCAAATGCAATTTTTCTGTATCAGTCCCTCGGGACCTCCACCTCCACGGTAAGCTACACAACCCCTTTTAATCCTAATTAAAATATTTACACATTTCTATTCGTTGAACAGTAACAATTCATTAAGGAATAACCTGTTGGTATCTTCATAACAATACGCTTGTAGGCTAATATAATCATTCCATTTAAATTATCATCACTTAGGGAAATCCACGAACCTGTAAGTTCCAATCATTCATCCATATGAGGGAAAACACTCCCTCTTAGGTTTAATTTTCCATTATCTTACTCTAATCCATGACCCCTAAGGCTCAATTTGATATTGTTTTTGCTTCAATATCCTTTTATACCATGCAATGGTTCCAAAAGTAGTTCAATATGCATATTCTCATGTTCAAAGAAAGTTTCACAAGATTGGGATGAGTTTATACCAACTCCAATATAAAAATCATCAATATTGGGGAAATCTACGAAATCCATTCCAATTAACCATGGTCGTGCACCTCAATTAGTTCAAAACTATCAATTCAAACCATAAATGATTCACAAAAGCTTGGGGAATAGCAATTAGTAAGTAATGCTCAAAAGTTCTCAACCCACATTCAAATCATCAATAAAATCACATTAATACAATTGTAAATACATGCTACTAGCAAAACAAATTTTGGTAAAGAGATATATGTCTTAGATACACAAGAATTTTAAAGAAATTTAGAGGTTTGAACCCGAAAGATGAATGCACATTGAAATTCATAAGTTTTTCTTGGGTTTTGAGTTTGAGAGTGAAAGAGAGCAATTGATCTTTGAAAACTGATGAAAATAAACTTGTTTTATGTTTAAGGGTCATACATGGGTGAAAGGACCCAAAATCCTATCATGACCCGAACTAAGGCCTGGTTGTGACGGGCATCTCAAGGCCAGAAAAAATACCCAAAATTTTGAGGGTTTACATTATGCCCCCTTTAGGATAATTCATCCTTGAATGATGTACTAGGACACGTTTCATATTTGAAAAAAAAAATATACCAAAATTAAAGTATAAACCTGAATAATAACAACTAAGAATAGAATTTGTACCTCAAGCTTCTTTATTCATCAAATGGAATAGAAATGGATAATTATCCTTCATATCCTCTTCTGTTTCCCAAGTGGCTTCTTCCACCTTATGGTTCCTCCAAAGGACTTTTACCAATGCTACATCCTTAGTTTGAAACCTACAAATTTGTGTATCAAATAATTCTATCAGGAGCTCTTTGTAAAACAGGGAATCTAAGAAACCAACAATCTCAATAGGCACCACCAAGGAAGGATCAATTATGCATTTCCTCAACATGGACACATGAAACACAGAGTGTATAGAACCCAAACTTGTAGGAAACTCTAACTCATATGTAACATTTCCCACTCTCCTCAGAATCAAATATAGACCAATGGAATGGGGACAAAGCTTTCCCTCCATTCCAAGATGCATCACTCTCTTCATGGTAGACACTTTTTGGAACATCCAATAACCCATGTTAAACTCCAACTCTCTCTGCCTCATGTTCACATAGGACTTTTGGTGACTTTGGGAGGTCTTAAGCCTATCCCAGATCACCTTCACCTTTTCCACTGTTTGATGGACTAAATTAGGACCGAACAACCTTTCCTCTCAAAATTTAAACCACCCGATAAGAGATCTACACCTCCTACCATACAGTGCCTTAAATGGAGCTATACAAATCCTAGAATAATAGCTATTATTGTATGCGATCTCTACAAGAGAAAACTGGTTAACCCAATTACCACCAACGTCAATCACACAAGCTCGAAGTATATCCTCTAAAGTATGAATGGTCCTATTCGCTTGTCCAACCATTTATAAGTGGAAAGAAGTACTAAGGTTCACCTTAGTCCCAAAACCTCAGTGAAATAGCCATAAAATAAAGGATGACAACTGAGAGCCATAATCCAAAATAATAGAGAATGGAGAACCATACAACCTCATAATTCCCTGAATAGACAGCCTTGCATAGTCCTCAGCAGAATAGTTTGTCCTTACTGGCAAGAAGTAAGCAGACTTACTCATCCTATCCACGATGACCCAAATAGAATCAAACTAGTTTTGAGATTGCGGAAGACCTATAACAAAATCCATATTTGTAACTTCCCACTTAAATAATGGCAACTCCATTTCATAAGACAACCCACCAGGCACCATGTGCTCCACCTTCATTTATTGACACATTACGTACTTAGCCAAATTCCCACTTAAATAATGGCAACTCCATTTCATAAGACAACCCACCAGGCACCATGTGCTCCACCTTCATTTATTGACACATTACGTACTTAGCCAAAAAATTTGCCACAACCCTCTTTATGATATTCCACCAATAACTCTTATTAAGGTCAGGCTACCTCTTTATTCAACAAAGATGAACTTCATAACATGACTCATGATCTTTGACCAAAATTCTACCCTACAGTCCATCCACATCGAGAACATATTACCTACCTCGGTACCTCAAGATACCATCACCATAAATCTCTAAAACTATCTCCTTCTACTTACCCACATAATCCTTTATTTTTATCAAGATAAGATCCAACACCTGCTTCTTATTTACCTCATGTAACGCCCTAATTTTTTTGAACCGGAGTGCTACACAGTGTTTATGACCCAGAAACACCACAAGCTAACCCTTGAATGATATCTATACCTATACACTGCAATATATGATGTATAATATAGAAAACATGAATAATAGGCCATAAGGTTCAACTAATTAGAATATTTGACAAATCATAACATCCATATGGGGTAACGAATACCCAAAATAACTGAAATCTAAATCAAATCTGAGCTAAATCTGAAAGCCTCTAGATACTGTCTGAATAAGGAGTTGAAGGAATATGTCTCCAACTAACACTGTCTAGCAAAACTAAACTAAAATAACAAATAAAATAAATAATATATCCTCAAATGGATGAGGACTCACTTCAACTTTGCGACTAGAATACTACTGCAACTACTGATTTGGAGCTCATATATGTGAACCTATGGTGTAACATGAAAGAAAGAACCATAGCACAAATGCTTCAGTACAACTGAGAGTACTGAGTATATAAGTGAGGTTGGCTAAATGCAAAAGGGTTTACATGCATGAATGATGCTAACTGACTAACTGATATGAACATAAGAGTGCAAATATGTATACGTGGACCAGAAATAGGGTTCACTGGATAAGAGTTGATGGCCTGAATAATGATCTATCAAAAATCAGATGGTACGTCAAATCGTCCATCAATCATTATCCAGAACGTGGACCTACTGCCTTGGTTGTGATGGTCAAAGTGTCCGTCCATCACTTGTTTGGAGGTCCGTCCACTTGGATGTCGCACTTGGGTGTTTCAGTTAGTTCTGAGTAAAACATCCATAACTTCCTCATCCGGTGTTGGATTTGGACAAAATTAGTATCATTGGAAAGCTAACTCAATTTCCCACGTGATAGAAAGTAGAAATCTTATAAATACCGTAGGTAATAAAATAGATTTGTATTTCAAAGAAAGTACTAGCATCCTTGAGATGATTTCTATCTATGAATAAGCACGGGTATTACAATATCTCCCCCTTGAGAACATTCATCCTCAAATGAGACTGACTAAGAGGGAAAATAATAAATGAACATGAACTGAACATAAGTGACTGAGACATGACTTCATGACTGACATACTAAATATACTGAACTCATGTACATCTGATGCATGGCTAACTGGTACATGAATGTGTGACTGAGTGTTCTGATAAACTGAGTTTCTCAAGACAAAAAAGGCATAGCTGATGCATGATTTTATAACTGAACTGATACGTGAATGCATGATAGAGTATGAAATGGTAGTAGATACCACGTTTATAATGGGAACATAAATATGAAATTGAATAAGCTTAAGGCGAACTATTACCTTTGGCTTGATCTGAATCGATGGAGAAGAGGTAAGGATACTTGGTATGCATATCTTCTTCTGCTTCCCAAGTATCTTCTTCGATGGACTGCTTTTGCCAAAGAACCTTAACTAGAGGGACCTCTTTGTTCCTTAATCGATGAGTCTGATAGTCTAAGATTTCGACTGGACTATTTTCATAAGATAGACTGTTCCGAACATCAACACTCTGAATAGGGACTACAATTGCTAGGTCACCTACGCACTTATTGAGCAAGGATACATGGAATACTGGATGAACTGAGGCTAAATCTGAAGGCAATTCGAGCTCATAATCTACCTTTCCTAAATGACTTAAAATCCTGAAGGGACCAACATAGCGGGGACTGAGTTCCCCTTTCTTGCCGAACCTCTTCACTTTCTTCACGGGAGAGATCTTGAGATAGACATAGTCATCGACCTCAAACTCAAGATCCTTTATATGAACATCGGTATAAGACTTTTGTCAGCTCTGAGCAGCCTGGAGTCTCTCTCTGATCAACTAAACTTTCTCTAAGGCATCAAAAACCAAGTCAGGACCTATGAATAAGGCCTCACTAACTTTAAACCAACCAATTAGAGATCTGTACCTCCTGCCATAGAGAGCTTCAAATTGAGCCATTTTAATACTGGAGTGATAGCTATTTTTGTATACAAACTCAATCAAAGGCAAGTGGTCATCCCAACTTCCCATGAAATCAATTGCACACGCCCTTAGCATATCTTTAAGAGTCTGAATGGTCCTTTTTGCTTGACCATCTATCTGAGGATGAAAGGCTGTACTGAGATGGACTTGGGTACCAAGACCCTTTTTGAATGCTTTCAAGAAGTAAGAGGTGAACTAGGTACCTCTGTCTGAAATAATAGATAATGGAACACCGTGTAATCTAAACAACTCCCTGATATAGAGTTTGGTGTAATCCTCGGCTGAATAAGAGGTATGAACTGGAAGGAAATAAGCTGAATTGGTCATCCTGTCTACAATAACCCAAACTGAATCGTGCTGATGATAAGTTCGAGGCAAACCCATCATGAAGTCCATGTTCACTTCTTCCCACTTCCAAGTAGGAATGGTGAAATCCTTCATAGGTCCATTAGGCTTCTAATGCTCCATCTTAACTTGCCAACATATAGAGCACTTAGCCACAAACTCTACAACATCTCTCTTTATCCCACTCCACCAATATATTTCCCATAGGTTACGGTACATCTTAGTGGCCCCTGGATGAATAGAGTGTCATGCACTATGCACTTTTACAAGAATCCACTGCTTTAAGTCATCTACACCTGGAATGCACAGACGACCCTGACAACGAAAAACCCTATCTCCCTCTTGGGAGAAAACCTCTACTCTATGATTTTGAACTGACTCTTTTAAATAGAAAAGGCTAGGATCCCTGTCTTGCTTTTTTTTTACCTCAGAAACTAGAGATGACTCTAAACTACTCTGAACATATAAACCACCCTCCGAAGAATCAACTAAGCAAACACCTAGTCTGGCGAGCTCATGGATTTCCAAAGCTATCTTCTTTTTGTTGTCCTCAACATGAGAAACACTACCCATAGAGAGTCTACTGAGAGCGTCAGCCATAACATTAACCTTGCTCGGATGGTAAAGGAAACTCATGTCATAATCTTTCAAAAGCTCTAACCACCTTCTCTGATGAAGATTGAGATCTTTCTGAGAAAAGGCATACTGGAGACTCTTATGATCCGTGAAGACATCTATATGCACTCCATATAGACAATGCCTCCAAATCTTTAAGACAAATAGTACGGCTGCTAACTCAAGATCATGAGTAGGATAATTCTTTTCATGGGGATTTAACTGTCTGGAGGCGTAGGCTATGACCTTACCATGCTATATCAGTACACAACCTAAAACCACTCTGGATGCATCACAATATACCATAAACCCATCTGAACCATCTGGAAGAGCTAGAACTGGAGCTGAGGTGAGTCAAGTCTTCAACTCTTGAAAACTCTTCTCATAAGGATCTGACCACATGAAACTTGACCTTTTTTAGGTTAATCTAGACATGGGGGATGCAATAGAAGAAAATCCCTCGACAAACCATCTGTAATATCTAGCCAATCTCAAAAATCTCCTGATATCTGATGGAGAGATAGGGTGAGGCCAAGTTCTTACCACTTTGCTCTTTTGAGAATCTACTCTAATGCTATCACCGGAAATAATATGGTAAAGGAATGCTACTGATATTAGCCAAAACTTGCACTTACTAAATTTGCCTAATAGCTGGTGATCTCTGAGAGTCTAAAAAACAATCTTGAAATTGTTTGAATGATCACGCTTTGTGCGGGAATAGACCAGGATATCATCTATAAAGACTATAATGAACATGTCCAAGTACTGCTTAAATACATGGTTCATCAAGTCCATGAAAGTGGTTGGGGCATTGATAAGACCAAAGGACATAACTAGAAACTTGAAATGACCATACTAAGTACGGAAAGCTATCTTCGAGATGTCATATTCTCTAACTCTGAGCTGATAGTAGCCTGATCTGAGGTCTATTTTGGAGAAATAACTGGCACCTTGAAGTTGGTCAAACAAGTCATCTATTCTGGGAAGAGAATACTTGTTCTTGACCATAACTTTATTGAACTGACGATAATCAATACACATCCTGAGAGAACCATCTTTCTTGCACACGAATAAGATTGGTGCACCCCATAGGGATACACTGGGCCTGATGAATCCCTTATCTAAGAGATCTTTTAACTGATCTTTTAGTTCCTTGAATTCTACTAGTGCCATTCTGTATGGAGGAATAGAAATAGGCTGAGTATCTGGAATAAGGTTAATGCCAAAGTCTATTTCCCTTTCGGGTGGAATGCCTGGAAGATCTTCGGGAAACACGTCTGAATACTCATTTCATAACTGGAATCTTTAATATGCAAAAGATGATACACACACCCCTTAGAAATTATTTTCCTTGCCTGAAGGTAGGAAATAAGCTGACCCCTGAAAGATGAAGTACGACCCTTCCACTATAGGACGGGCTTATTCGGGAACTAAAACTGAACTACTCTGGTTCTGTAGTCGGCTGTGGCATAGTAGGAATGAATCCAATCCATGCTGAGAATGACATCAAAATCAGTTATCTCTAACTCGACTAAATTTATTGACGTAGCTTTCTGAAATATCATAATCAGGCAGTTCCTATATACCCGCCGAGCTATGATGGTTTTACCCACTGAGGTAGAGACTGAAAAGGGCTCTGCTAAAATTTTAGGACTAATTTTGAAATCACCTGCTATATAAAGAGTAAAAAAAATAAGGATTCACTTGGATCTAGCAAAGCATAAACATGAACATGGAAAATCTGTAACGTACCAGTAACAAAATCAGGAGAATTTTCCTAATCTTGTTGGGTCTGAAGAACATAGAGTCTGTTTGGGCGTTTCCCACTAGTAGCACTGCAATCGACACTCTGCTGATTTGGGTAATCGAACTGGGTTATTGAGTGATTCTGCTGACCCTGTAGACCTGACTATGGATACTTTCTAATTCTGTGGCCTGGCTTGCCATAACCGAAACAAACATCGCTACCAGCTCTACAAGTACCCTTATGGTTCTTACCATATTTCTGACACAAAGGATTAGTTCGGCCACTGCTAACACTGCCCTGAGACTTAGAGCCTGGTGCTCGATCTCTGTTTCCGTCTCTAAATTTTGGAACTGGGGCACTGGCGGAGGAAGGAGCTAGAATTACTGGCTTAGGATAACACTGTGAATGGTCTCCTTCTTCTGATTTTGGTTGAGCAAAACTGAAACTGCCTGACCTTGTTCTCTTGTTCTGCCTCTCCCTAGTCCTAATCTTCTGCTCTTCTATTTTTTTAGCATGATTCATGAGCCTGGCTAAAGTCATATCACTATTCAGCATCACAGACCTACACTCATTTACCATGCTATCATTTACCCCTGACATGAACTTGCTCATCTTAGCCCTATTATCTGCAACTACATAAGGAGAATATCTGGCTAGCTGAGTAAATCTGAGAGAATACTCCTTAACTATTATATTTCCCTGCCTGAGGTCGATGAACTCTAGAACTTTTTCCTCCCTCAGCTCTTGGGGAAAGAATCTATCTAAGAAAGTCTTGACAAATTCCTCCCACTCTATAGGACCTGCATCTTCTAACCACTCAAACTTCTACTATTTGTACCAAGTGTGAGAAGTATCCTGTAACTAGTATGCGGCTAACTCGACTCTCTAACAAAAAGTAACTCCTATGATGTCTATGACCTTCTGGAATTGGTTGATGAATTCCTGAGGGTCTTCATCAGACTTAGACCCAAAGAAAGATGGAGGGTTCATTCGGGTGAAGTCCTAAATCCTAGTTGCGACTGAGTTGGCCACTGGATTGGCCGGAATAACTGGTGGCCATTTATTTTAGGCAGCCACAGACTGAGCAAGTGTGGTGAATGCGGCCCTAAACTCCGTATGAGAAATATGTTCGCCTAAAGGATCTTCGGGTTAAGGAGCTGGCTGGTTTCTTCTCTTTGGAGGCATATTCTGAAATAAGAGAAGAACGGATTAGACTAAGCGTTTAACTTGAGATTATGCTCACTAGCATAATATGAATACCAAAAGAAGGGAAACTATTCCTAAAACATCTTATAGCCTCTTTCACATAAATGTGATATGCAACACATCCATGCACAAGACTCTACTAAATGCGGCTTTCAGACTTCCTAAGACTCTATTGAACCTTAGGCTTTGATACCAAGTTTGTAATACCCCAATTTTCTGAACTGGAGTGCTACACGGTGCTTATGACCTCGAAGGACCACAAGCTAATCCATAACTGATATTTGTACCTATAAACTGCAATATATGATGTCATAATGCAGAAAACATAAACAATAGGCCATAAGGTTCAACTGCATAGAATATCTGACAAATCATAACATCCATATGGGGTAACGAATACCCAAAATAACTAAAATCTAAATCAAATATGAGCTAAATCTGAAAGCCTCTAGATACTGTCTGAATAAGGAGTTGAAGGAATATGTCTCCAACTAACTTCATCTAGCAAAACTAAATAGAAATAATAAATAAAATAAATAATATGTCCATGAATGGATGAGCACTCACTGCAACTTTGTGACTAGGATGCTACTGCAACTGCTAATCTAAAGCTCGTATCTGTGAACCTATGGTATAACATGAAAGAAAGCACCGTCGCGCAAATGCGCCAGTACAACAGGAAGTACTGAGTATACGAGTGAGGTAGGCTAAATGCAAAAGGGTTTACATGCATGAACGATGCTAACTGACTGACTGATATGAATGTAAGAGTGCAAACATACATACATAGTTACTGAGATTGTGATTACATGATATCTAGATCTGGACACTAATGCATGATCTACTGATATCTAGCATAATAAATACTGAAATTCTAATAGCATAGATGATTGTGTCTAACAGTCCTGAATCTAATGGAACTATCTATGTTCCATTTAGTAACTGAATTGACTGTATCTGACCGTCCTAATATACTAAAATCTGAAGAACTATCTGAGTTCTTTTACTGAGATTGGGACTGAAACTATGGGAGATAGTTGTTTGATCGACATGCCCTAATAACGCATATAGCTAAGTTGGGGTCCAATCTCTGCCCTGACTAGAAGGGTGTCAATACCGCTCCATTGATAAGGACAGCTGTGAGTGACCCTTAGCTGGCAGGTACTCAAAATGAGAATGGTGGAAACCCTAAACTGATAGATTATTCCACCTCATCAACCCTAATCAGAAAGGTTAAGATGTCTCAACCTACGCTGGCTACGTAGTTTTAGAATACAAGGATGATTACTAAGAATCACACCCTAAACTGGCAGGTGAGTTCCTATCCTTGGGTTCACTCGGTGCTAACTCCTACTCCCATCTGAAGAGACTGAACGTGATTTAACTGACGGTACATGGACTGAGTAACTGACTTCCGTTGACTGATGGATTAGTGCTACTATTTGAGAATTAACTGAGATCATGAGATTTTCGAGGTTTCTTGAGTCACATGTCCGACTGAGTTCTATAGATCATGGCTTGACTGAGATTATCATGATAACAAGACATGGCTCTAGCCACACAACTATATATTTTGGATACAAGTACCCCCAGGACTCAATGGAAGGAATCTGACACACATGACTAACTTGATCAAAAGAGTAGAGTCCACAATTTACCATATCATGAGTAGGGGATTTCACACTAACCATAGTTTTCAACATCTTATACATGGAAGGGAATTTCATACAACATGTATATAATTGCATAGCTTCAATATCATGGTCAATCTATATCACAACAACAACGCATATCACTCATATGGAATTCATGGGAAATTGTAAAGCATAGAGCATGGACTTGTCATTTAAGTACTATTAAATCATAGGACATGAATTCTATCATCCTAGGCACATTATAAAACACTTTCCATGCATTCTTTTAGCTTAAGTGTGTTCATGAATTTCACTATATTAAACAATATAAGGATCATAGGTTTCAACTATCAAACACATATACTTCATGAAAACACCTTTAGATATCATCTTGAAACTTAAACAACAATAATCAACATGTACATGCTCATAACACAACAAGACAATCACAAAATAATATTTAAAACATGGTTTTTAAGCTCTATGAACGAAATGGATCCATAGATGAACACTACGTATACCTGACTCAAGGTTCTTGATGTTTTTGAACTTGCAGGATTTGAAATCCTTTGATTTTTGAAGAATATTGGGTCTTGTTCTTAGAGATTAAAGTTAGAGAAAAACCCTAATTTTTGTTTGTGAAATAATAATGAGAAAAATGGCTGAATTCGGACTCATTTGGGTATATATAGACGAGTGGTAAGTGACCAAAATACCCCTGTTAAAATGGCCTGGAAGTAAACTGAACATCGAAAGTGACGACCCGAATAATGGTCCGTCAAAAACTTAACGGTCCATCATTTCGATCGTCATACGTGGACCAGAAATGGAATTCACTGGATAAGAGTTGACGGCCTGAATAACGGTCCATCAAAAATCTGACGGTACGTCAACTCATCCGTTAATCCTTATCCAGAATGTGGCCCTACTTCCTTGGTTATGACGGTCAAAGTGGATGTCTGTCACTAGTTTGGCGGTCCATCAACTTGGATGTCGCACCTAGGTGTTCCGATCAGTTTTGAGTAAAACATCCATAACTTTCTCGTCTGGTGTCGGATTTGGACAAAATTGGTATCGTTAGAAAGCTAACTCAATTTCCCAAGTGATAGAAAGTAGAAATCTCATAAATACCACAGGTACAAAAATAGATTTGTCTTTCAAAGCAAGTACTAGAATCTTTGAGATGATTTCTAGCTAGGCATAAGCATGGGTATTACACCTCAGCACCAAGGGATGACTTTTCCACCTCTTGCATAAACACCCCACCATCCTCCAAATCTAATAGACGAACTCCAAGACTAGCCAAGTGGTGAATATCCCTCACCAAGTCCCACTTCTCCTTATCTATATGTGACAAACTCCCTATAGATAACTTGCTAACAGCATTATAAACCACGTTATCTTTACCTGGGTGATAGTGAAGACTCATGTCATAGTCCTTGAG
>NC_061119.1:89890493-89917012 GCF_002878395.1 Capsicum annuum | reverse complement strand
TTATCTTTACCTGGGTGATAGTGAAGACTCATGTCATAGTCCTTGAGCAACTCAAGCCGTCTCTCTAGTTTGAGATTCAACACCTTCTGGGTGAAAACATACTGCAAGCTCTTATGATCTGAAAAGATATCAACATAAACCCCATATTGATAATGCCTCCAAATCTTCAATGTGAACACCACAGCTAACAACTCCAAATGATGAGTTGGATAATTCCTCTTATGCATTTTCAACTAGCTTAAAGCATATGCTACCACCTTGCCACGTTGCATCAATAAACAATCGATCCCTACTCGGTACATGTCATAATAAACCATGAAGCGATCACTACCCTTGAGCAGGGTCCAAACTAGAGAAGAAGTCAATTTATTTTTTAGATTTTCAATCCCCTCACAGTAATCTGACCAATGAAACTTTACCTTCTTCTAAGTTAACCTAATAAATGGTGTAATAACCGTCAATAAGTTCTCCATAAATCTCCTATAATAATCCACTAAACCCAAGAAGCTCCTAATATTGGTTAGAGTCATAGGTCTAGTCGACTTCCTAACTACCGAACCATCAAAGGATCCACCATGATCCCTTCACTAGAAACAACATGAACCATAAAAGTAACAATATTCAACAAAAATTCACACTTAGAAAATTTAGCATACAATTGTTGGTCATTTAGGGTCTACGACACAATACGGAAGTGATTGTCATGATCCATATCACTCTTCGAATACACCAAAATATCATTTATAAATAAAACTACATAGAAATTCAAGAACTGATAAAATACCCGGTTCATGAGATCCATAAATGCCACCGAGGCATTGGTCGAACCTAAGGATATGACCAAGTATTCAAAATGTTTATATCGAGTATGAAAAATGCTCTTAGAGATGTTCTTCTCCCTAATCTTTAATTGATGATAGACCAAATAGAGTCCAATCTTAGAGAAATACTTTACACCCTGAAGCTGGTCAAACAAATCATCTATTCTTGGAAGATGATACTTGTTATTTACCATCACCTTATTCAATTACCAATAATTAATACATATCCAAAGGGAACCATCCTTCTTATGCACTAAAAATATGGGAGCACCACATGGAGACATACTAGAGTAGATAAAAACCTTGTTAAGAAGATCATTTAACTAATCCTTAAGCTCTTTTAACTCAGTAAGAGCCATTCTATAAGGAGGGATAGAGAAAGGTCAAGTGTTTGGAACACGACCAATCCCAAAATCAATTTACCCATTGGGAGAAACACTAGTAAGATCATCAAAAAAGACCGCGTGAGATTCACTAACCATGGGAATAGATTTTAAAGAAGGACCTTTCAAGTTAGAATCTTTATGCCAGACCAAATAATAAAGACACCCCTTGGAAATAAATTTTTAGGCACTAAGATATGATATGAACCTCCCCTTAGGCACTAAGAATATCCCTCCCACTCAATAATCGGCTCATTAGGAATTTAAGGATGACCTAACAGGTCTGACAGTCTATAGAGGCATAGCACAAATGCAACCAGTCCATCCCCAGAATGACATCAAAATCTATCATGTCTAACTCAAATACATCCACCAAAGTCTCCATACCGCCAATAGATACCAAACAACCCCAAAATACTCTCTTGGCAACTATTGAGTCACCCACCAAGGTAGAAATAGAAAAAGGGTCCAAAATACACTCAGGACTAAAGCCAAAATGTACAGCCACAAAATAGAGTCATATAAGAAAAACTAGACCCCAGATCAACCAACCAATACACATCACAAGAGAAAGATTTCAACATACCATAGATGACATCAGATGATGCCTCAGACTCCTGACGAGTAGTGAGAGCGTAAAGATGATTTTAACTAGTGCCAAAGCCAGAGTTGGCACCTTTGGTGCAAGAGCTGATGAAAAGGCAATAGGAACCATATTTGCACCCATACCAACATCACGTGAAAGACAGTTCCTCTGAATATGGCCAGGATGAATGTATCTAAAATAATTATTCCTCCCCTCATCATAAAAATGCAGTGTAACCACCCATAAAATCTGCAAAGGGGATATGATGAAGCTTACTGGGCCCTACTGGCCAGAGATTTAGCGCCCTACACCTGATTACCATCACTACTCTAAAAATAATGATCCTCGAACAGTTTTGGATAAGGAGCAGTAGCCATCGAATAAGACCCAGAGGTTCCCCACTGCTTCGTAGACCATTTGCCACCATCCCTACCACTCTACTGTTAACCTTCATCCTAGTCTAAATACCTAAACTTCTCACTCTACCTATCCCCCATATCCTCTTTCTTCTTCTTCTCTTTCTCAACCTATTGCATATACACTAATAGTCTAGAGATATCGATATCCTTAGTCAACAAGGTAGATTTGTTGTTCAAAATCAACTAATGAGACATACTAGAAGCAAATTTTCTCATTCTAGCCCTCATTCTAGAGACTAGCTTGGGAGCATATCGAGGCAGCTGGTGTAATGTCAAGGCATACTCCTTTACTGTCATCCTACCTTGCTTTAAGTTCATAAACTCCACCAAGTTGCTTCCCTAAATTCTGGAGGAAAGAAGTGGTCAATAAAAGCATTATATGAGTCATCTTAGAAAGTAGACTCAACACCATATCCCTTAAGCTTCTCCCACTCTTTGTACAATTGGTATGCTATATTGCAGAAGTATGTATAACTCAAAAGATCTTCTCCATCTTATCTATAAAACTATGAGGATCCTTCTCTACCTTAGTACTCATGAAAATAGAAGGTTTCAACCTTATAAACTGACCAACTCTTGTGGCCTTAGAATAACGTACATCAATACCAGCAGAATTCATCTGACGTGATGAGATGCCATATACTGGGTCAATAGATGAATGGATTGGCAAAACTCAAAATTGGTAATATCTCCCTTAGGTGGTTAAGTTTTAGTACCATCAGCTGGACAAGTATTAGGGGAGACATATGGAATTCCATGAAAATAGTTAGAAGCAGTGACCCTAGACCGAGTCTATACCCTAGGAGTAGGACAAGATTCATCCATTTTATCCCCATTTGGAAAAAAAGTCTCCATGAATATTATATTGTTTGCGAGGAATGATATGAAAGATTAATAAATGGACATTAGAAAGATTTAAGACCTTAAGACTCTATAGCCTAAAAATAAACAACAAAAAAGGGAAACATTCTTAAATGCCTCATATCCTCTTCTTTATAAGTGTGGCATGCTACATACCCATACAAGAGACTCTACTCGATACAGTTTTGTGGACACCCCATAACAATGAAACCTAGGCACTGATTTCAACTTTGTCATGACCCAAACCAGGGCCTAGTCACGATAAGCATCTTAAGACCATCGAGGACCAAATACTAAACCCTGAGCCTATTCTAATATAACCAAGAACACCTAGAAATGAATGGATACCAATATTAAGCAAGATATGAAAGATAAACTCAAAAGAATATATAAAATCAAAAATTGAAACTATCCACCATACCCATGTCCACAGTATCCACAAAGCCTCAAACAATATTGAGTACCAATAAAGTGTCGGGATATGCCCTCGACCATAGCCCAAAAAAAATATAAACTAAAGTCTATGACATAAGAAATAGAACATGAAATAAAGTCTGTGAAGAATGGAAGCTCACCACTTCAGCTCAACTCCCGAACTAATCGTAAACACCTGATCACTTTGTAGGAGGAGTAAAAGTATGGCCAATTACTGCATCGCATAAGGATATAACATCTGCAGGCGATTAGCAGTTGGAGCATGAGCATGTAACTCAAGGATAAAGGAACAAATAATGCCATGCATAATAATTCAAAACCAGTCAAAACTCATGCACACCACCAAATACAGATACATATACATACATATAACATATATCGGGGTTGGGAACAAGGCTTGGTTTGTATTTAAAAACTTTAACTTGGACTATGTAGCTCAACTATCACAAATAGGCACCACGGGCTATATGGGTTAAACTCTCCATTCTGAAAGGGCCCCAGTGCATGTTAGCCGCACGAACCAGAGGTATCAAGAAAGGCCAAGGAATGCCCCAACCCACATCAATCCAAGAAACATATATACATCAATAGTGTGAACCATTCAAACAGGTCATCAAGACCAAACCTCATGTTGGCAAACATGAGTTTCCAGTATAAGTCATCCAAGACCTACACCTTCACAGCTTAGCTACATAACCCCCTTTAAGCCCAATTTAAAAAAAGTTTCACATAACCTATTTATTCATCAATGAACCAACCATTAAGGAACACATGGGCATCGACATACCCTTAAGCTTGCAAGCTTATCTCTATGCCATAATAATCATATTAATTTAGGGGAATGCATCGATCCACTTTTTAATCTTTTAATCAAGACGTAGGAAAAATGCCTTTAATATTTATGCTCATTGTTTAATCATTTTAAATCATGCACTTACATAGGTGGATAACTCAAAGGATAACTCAAACCAAGTGAAAAAAGCATATTCGTTGAAAATTTCACAAACAGGTTGAGGGAAAATAATTTTCCAAAATTGTAACCAAGTAAACTGGGTGAAAACGTAGTACCCCAAAATCCATTTTCCCTTCCCATGCATCCCACAATGTTAAAATCATAAGTAAAACATGGATGATGCATTAATAACCATGGAAAATCAATTAATTAACCAACCATATCAAAATGACCTAAACAATATCTAAACCATGCATTAACGACTAATTGATGTCATTAAGAAAATACAAGTTCAGGGGTAAGAGGAACATGCCTTAAAAACAAGACAATTAGAAGAAATCAACAACCTTTAGACCCTAGATGATCACTTTTTTGAGCCCTAGTCATGACTTGAAAAGGGAATTTTAGGAGAGTTTGGTTGAAAGTAATATGAATGAACTTCATAGGATAAAAACTGATGGAAATAGGCCCTTATGATGTTTAAAAGTTTTTTATGAGTGAAAGAACCTTACTATTCCTCGTCCCATTTAAAATCAACAAGGCAACCCAAAAATAAGGCAGATTTATGGCACGGACCTCATCACAGAGGATAACTTCTGTGTCGTTGACCCTATGTAATACCCCATATTTTTATCTAGCTTTGAGTCATCCCTAGAATATCAAAGATCTTTATTCATAGATGAATTCCTTTTATTACCTATAGTATTTCAAGATTTTGACTTTTTATCATGTGGGAAATTGAATAAGCTTGCCATCGATACCAAATTTACCCAAATTCGGCACTTGGGTGAAGAGTTAGAGCCATTTTAGTAAGACAGTGTAGCACCTGGTACTTTAGCGCGTCGCGGAGTCAGCCAAAGTGGAATTTTTCAAAAACTTATGAGCCTCCACAATGTTGGTGCATCGCGCCAAGGCTCAATTTTGGAATTGTGAATTTTCAGTGCACCAACGCGATTCCGCCACATCGCGGTGCCTTTCCAGTTTGCAACTAAGGTGGAAACGCAATTTCCAACACATCATGCCACCAACCAGTTTCCCAATTGTCTAGTTTCCAGTGAGTTGGCGTGATTTCACTGCATCACACCAGCATGAAAAATTGAGACTTTCAGATTCCGTTATTTAATTCCAAGGACCAATTGGTAATTTCTTAAAGCCCCTAATCAGCCTA
Source organism: Capsicum annuum (assembly GCF_002878395.1). Lineage (NCBI taxonomy): Eukaryota > Viridiplantae > Streptophyta > Magnoliopsida > Solanales > Solanaceae > Capsicum > Capsicum annuum. The sequence goes on along the minus strand of NC_061119.1, from coordinate 89,911,387 downwards.
TGCACAGGATTTAAACCCTTAATAGACAAAATTGCTTATTTACTTTCACTATTCATCAAGAACAAAAGCATTCTCTCTTAAAGATATAAAACCCTAGCCCCTAAGTTTCAAAAGCAATCTCAAGAATCCCTCTAAAAGTCTTCAAGAACTTTAAGAATCTAGATTTCCAGGCATGTTAGATGTTCATTCTTGGGTTTCTTCCACCCAAGAAGTTCAAGAATCCTTTTATAAATTCAATGATTATATATTTATGAGTTTTCATGATTCATGTGAATTGAAATTGAAGTTCATGTTGTTATTGAGTTTTAATTCATGTTTTGTTTACAAAGTTCTATGTTTTGATCCTAGTATGTGATGTTTATGATAAACCCCTTCAAGATGCATATTGATTGATCTAACCATGTTAATTAGGTGTATTGAATGAAGTATGCTCCCCATATGTTTGATAAAATGCTTATGTGGAGGAAATAAAGTCATTATAGCATATTGATAAGAAATCTCCAATTGTGTATAAGTTAATGCATGCCAAGTGTTTGTTGAAAGGCCTTAGTGAATGAATTATGATATGTTGCATGCATTCCTACTCATGTGCCTTCCTTATTGAATGAATTATGAGATAATAAATATTATGCACTCCCTATACATTTACATGTGTAAGACCTCCAAGTGCTTGAAGAAGTCGCCTCATTGATTGTATTATGAATGATAGCCTATTGCCATGTTATGTACGAGTGGTCCTTTCTTGTATTATTTATGTTATTGAGTCCTGGGGGTATTTATACCCGATAATTTAGCTGATTGTCTAGAGCTAGTGTCAGTTTTCAAGATAATCTCAATTATGCCAATCAGTAGAACTCAAACAGTTACAGAACTTATAAAATCTCAGTGATCTCAGTATCAGTAGCATTCCAGCTTCAGTTTAGTAATCAATTTAGAACTCAGTAGTATTCCGTCCATCAATGAAACCAAGTGAACTCAGTTTAGCTCAGTTAATCAGTACAATCATTAATAGATTCAGCTCAGTCTAGTACAGTCTAAGAATCAGTTCAAAGTATTTTAGTTGGGAGTAGGATTTAGCACCGAGCGAACCTAGGGATGGGGGCTCACCCGTTAGATAGGACTGAGATCCCTAGAAGAAATCCCTAAGTTACAGAACGATGAAGCCAGTGTAGGTACGAGATGTCATCTATTAGAAAGGACTAACATAATCAGGGATCATCTGTTAGATAGGACTGATCCCAGGGGTCACCCGTTAGATAAGACTGACTCCACAAAAGTTGTCTTTACCCGTGACACGATACTGACACCCTTCTAAATGGGGTTACAGGTTGGACCCAAAACTAGCTAGCAAGGGGCATGTCGGTTAGATGACTACCTTCCACAGTCTCAACTTCAGAATCAGTCTCAGTAAAAGAATTTAGCTCAGTAGCACAGATTCAGGACTATTAGATATAGTCACTCATTAGTATTATCAATGGATTTAGAGATCATCTGCTAGATAGGACTAATCTCAGATTTAATCAAGCAGTATCAGAATCAGTACCAACAGATTTAGAGATCACCCATTAGATAGGACTGATCTCAAATACAGTCAATTAGTATCAAGTACCATTAGATTTAGAGATCACCCGCTAGATAGGACTGATCTCAAATTCAGTTAATTATCTTCAATACCAGTATATTCAGAGATCACCCGCTAGATAGGACTGATCTCAACCTCAGTCAATAAGATATCAGTATCAGTAGACTCAGTTATCAGAAGTTCATTTAGTAGAATTTAGTATTAAGTATTTCCATGACTTCAGTTATAGTTTATGCATTCATACAGGTATCCTCATTCAGTAGTCTCATGATATTTAGTCAGTATTGTTTATGCATGTAAATCCTTGCATTTAGCCTTACCTCATCTAGCATACCAGTACATTCAAAGTACTGACGCATACTTTTCTCTTGTGCTATGGTGTCTTTTACCATAGGTTCAGAAGCACGGGATCCAGAGCACCCTTAGCAGTTTAGTTTTAGCCAGTAGCAGTAGACTTAGCAGTGAGTCCTCATTACTCGAGGATGTTCCTTATTTTATTATTGCATTAGATTTAGCATTTCAGTAGATGGAGTTAGTTGGGGAATTGTCCTATCAACTCCACAATTCAGACAGTTTAGAGGCTTTTTCAGACTATATGTTCAGATAGTTGTATCAGTTTTTAGTTTTTCAATTGTATTTCAATTTTTGAACCTTATGGCATGTTTTCCGCTACTTTTCTGCATTTTTACAGTGTATTATTTAATGCTCAGTTATAGATATCATTCAAGGGTTAGCATGTGGTTCTTCAGGATTATGAGCACCGTGACATAGAGTCCATTACGGGGACTAGACTCCGTGACATGGGGTTATCACGAAGGTTCACTGCCTTTGTGACTCAAAATTTCCCCAAACCCCATTCAAAAATTCTAAAACTCTTTCAGGTTACCCTTTCAACATCTACAAATATGATTTTAGTTAAAAATTAATATTTCGAGCACGGGAGGGACAAAAATAAAGTACCCAAAAATTTAAGGGTGTTACAAAGCTCCTCAACCTAAGTGAATAAAACAAAAACTCCCTGATTTTCATACCTCGGCATGGCACTGCCTTATCGTAGAAGGTAGCCTCCGTTCGACGCTGCTTATCACAGAGATTATCCTCTATGACATGATGTTATTACAGAGGTACACTGCCTCCATGCCACCCAGATATCGCAAAGGGTAAACACTATGGCACGCCAAAACACAGAGGATTATTGTCTTAAAATTCTAAAATAACCTCAAATCCCTTAGGGTGTTACATTACCCCTCCCCTCTTAGGATCATTCATCCAAGAATGATAAGTTTTGACACTTTTTGTACGAGAATAGAATGAATACATCAAAATTAATTGAAAAACTTGGAAAGTAACAAAAGGAGATTAAAATTCTTACCTCTAGAACCTTCGTCCGACACATAGAATAAGAATGTGTACCTAGCCTTCATATCCTCTTTAGTTTCCTAAGTAGCTTTTTCTACCTTTTGATTTCTCCAAAGGACTTTTACCGAAGCCATATCCTTTGACTTGAGCCTATGAACTTGTCTATCAAATGTCTCAACTAGGACTTCCTCGTAAGACAAGGAGTCCATCACGCCAATACTCTCAATAGGCACAACGAACAAAGGATCAGCCACACACTTCTTTAATATTGATACATAAAACACTAGGTGAATGGCACCTAAAATTGTAGGCAATTCTAGTTCATAAGCGATATTCCCAACTTTTCTTAAGATCAAGTATGGGCCAAAATAATGAGGACTAAGCTTCCGCTACCTTGCCAAATCTCATCACACCCATCATGGGAAACACCTTCAACAATACCCAATCACTAACATAAAACTCCAACTCTCTTAGACTCACGTCTGCCTAGGATTTCTGGCGACTCTAAGTATTCTTAAGCCTATCCCTGATTAACTTCACCTTTTCCATAGATTGGTGAACCAATTCAGGACAATACAACCTAGTTTCACCGACTTTAAACCACCCATTAGAGGCCTTCGCCTCCTACCTAAAGAGCCTCAAAATGGAACCATCTAATTCTCGAGTGATAACTACTATTATACGCGTACTCTATGAGAGGTATTTGATCCAACGAACAACCTTAAAAATCAATCAGACAGGACCTTAGCATATCATTCAAGGTCTGAATAGTCCTCTCCTCTTGTCCATTAATCTAAAGGTAGAAAGCGGTGCTAAGGTCAACCTTAGTCCCAAAACCTCTCTAAAATGAACACCAAAAGTGAGAAGAGAGTTGTGTATCACTGATTTAATAGAAACAGTGGTACCATGCAACTTAACGATCTCCTGAATGGACAACTTCACATAATTCTTTACAGAGTAGTTAGTCCTTACTGGAAAGAAATGATTAGATTTAATCATTCTATCCACGATGACCCAAATCAAATCAAACTAATTACGAGACCGCGGAAGACCTATAATGAAGTCTATATTGATTACCTCTCATTTCCACATATGTAACTTAATCTGTTCAGACAATCCACCAGGCCTCAAGTGCACAACCTTCACTTGTTGACAAACTATGCTCTTATCCAAAAAGAGGGCCATTTCTCTCTTCATGTTATCCCACCAATAGATCTCTTTCAAATAGTGATACAACTTCGAAGAATAAAGATGAACTATATACCTCGACACATGAGCCTCAGCGAAGATTCTTTCTCACAGCACATCATCATTAGGAACACATAATCTACCTTGGCACCTCACGATACCATCACCAATAATCTTAAAAGATATATCTCTTAGCTGACCTACATCATCCATAATATGCATCAAGGTAGGATCTAAAACATGCTTCTACTTCACCTCAGAACCAAGAGATGACTTCAACACCTCTTGAACAATTACACCTCCATTCATAGAATCCAAAAGACAAATGTCGGGATTATCCAACCGGTGAATATCCTTTACCATACCTCACCTCTCTAATTCCACATAAGATAAGCTTCCTATGGACAACCTGCTAAGAGCATCATCAATTATATTAGCTTTACCTTGATGACAATAAAGGCTCACATCATAGTCCTTAAGCAACTAAAGCAATCTTTTTTGCCTGAGATTCAATTCCTTCTATGTGAACATGTACTGCAAGCTCTTATGATCTGAAAAGATATACATATGAACCTCATACAAATAGTGACACCAAATCTTTAAGGCAAAACCACAGCTAAGAATTCCAAGTCATGTGTAGGGCATTTCTTCTCATGAACTTTGAGTTGCCTATAAACATAGGTCACAACCTTACCATGCTGCATCAAAACACATCTATGTCTCACACGGGATGCATCACAATTAAAAATAAAACCATCAGTACCCTTGGTTAGGGTCCAGATGGAGCAGAATTTAACTTATCTGTCAACTTCTCAAAACTACCCTCACAAGCATCGGACCACAGAAACTTCACCTTTTTTTGAGATAACTTAGTCAATGGGGCAACAATTAAAGAAAAATTCTCCATAAACCTCCTATATTACCTAGCTAAACCTAGGAAGCTCTGAATGTTGGTTGGAGTCATGGGTCTAGGCCACTTTTTAACTGCTTCAACTTTATATGGATCCACCATGAAATTTTCACTAGAAATAACATGACCAAGAAAGATCACAACATCGAATAAGAACTGATACTTAGAAAATTTGGCATACAATTGTTGATCCTTCAGAGTCTATAATACTATGCAGAGGTGATTAGTACGATCCCCCTTACTCTTAGAATACACCAAAATATCATCAATAAACACAATCATAAATAAATCTAAGAATTATCTAAAAACCAGTTCATAAGGTCCATAAATGTTGTAGGAGCATTAGTTGTACCAAAGGACATACCCTGAAAATCGTAGTGACCATACTAGGTATGAAAAGTAATCTGAGGGATATCCACCTCCCTAATCTTGAGATGATGATAACTTGACCAAAGAGGTCATCAACCCTTAAGAGATGGTTTTTATTATTCACTGTTTCTTTATTCAGCTGACGTTAGTCTATACACATTCAAAGGACCCATCCTTCTTACACACAAAAAGTACTAGAGCACCCCACGAGGAAACACTAGGACGAATAAAACCATTATCAAAGAGATCTTTCAAATGCTCCTTAAGTTCTTTCAACTCAGTGGAAGCCATTCTACAGGTAGGAATAGAGATAGGATGGATATTTAGGAGAAGATAAATCCTAAAGTCTATTTCCCTATCATGAGGAATACCAGAAAGATCGTTAGGGAACACTTCATGAAATTTATTGACTACCGAGATAGATTGCAAAGAGGGACCCTTAGAATTAGAATCCTTAACCCAAACCAGATGATATAGACATCCCTTGGAAATTAATATCTGGGGTATAAGATAAGAAATAAACTTTCCCTTAGGTATTAGAGAACTCCTTTCCCGCTTAATCACCGGTTTATTTGAGAATTAGAAACTGACCTTTCGGATCTGACAATGAAGAGAAGCATAGTACGAGTGAAGCCAATCCATCCCTAGGATTACATCAAAATTAACATATCTAGCTCTACTAAATCAACCAAAGCCTCCCTATAAATTATAGACACCACACAAACCCTATTAATCTTTTTAGAAACCACAAAATAACCTATCGAGGTAGACAGAGAGAAAAGATTGAGAATGTTTTCATGACCAAAACCAAAATGAAAAGCCACATAAGAGGTCATATAAGAAAGGGTAGACCCCAAATAAAATAGACAATACACATCATATGAGAAGAGTTGTAACATATCGATAACAACATCAGGAGATGCCTAAGATTCTTAAAAGGTGGAAAGGGCATAAAGATGATTCCAGCCAATGTTGATAACAGAAGTAGCACCCTTTGGTTCTGGAATTGAAGAAGTAGCAACAGGGACTTTATTAGCTCTAGAAGCAACCTAAGCTAGACATTGTTGCTGCAAATACCTTGGCTGACCATAATTAAAGCTTTTATTTCTCCCCTCATCACAAATTCCATGATGCACTTTCCCGTAAAATCTACAAGGAAGATAAGATGAGGTTGACTGGGCTCTACTAACCTGACACTAGGCAACTTATGCCTTAAACCCAATGTCAGTCTGAAAGAGATGATCACCAGACTATTTTATATATGGAGCAATAGACATCGAATATGAACTAGAATTTCCCCAAGTTTTTTTTTGCACCACCACCTACTATCTCTACCATTATTATCATGACCTTCACCCTCCTCTGAATACCTGAACTTCTTGCTTTGTCTCTCCCCCATTTCTTCTTGCTTTTTCTTCCCAGGCTCTAGCTACTGGATATACACCATAAGCCTAGAGATATCCATATCACTATTTAATAATATGACTTTTTACTCCGACACCAAGTTCTTCGACAAACCCGAAGAAAATTTCCTCATCTTAGCCTACATTAAAAACATCAACTTCGGAGCATAGCGAGATAGCTGATGGAATTATGAAGAATATTTCTTCATTGTCATTCTTCTTTATTTCAAATTTATGAACTCCTCGACCATCGCCTCCCTCAACTCCTGAGGAAAGAAACAATCAAGAAAAGTACTATAAAACTCATCCTATAATATTAGCTTAGCATTATCACCCCTCGACTGCTCCCACTCCTTATACCACTAATATGCCAGATACTTCAGCTGTTAAGCTACAAAGTTCTCACTCTCAGAGTTAGAATCATGCATCACTCTAAGTATCTCCTCCATCTCATCAAAGAACCTGTGAGGATCATCCTTAACCTTAGAGCCAGTAAACGTCGAAGAACTCAACCTCATAAACTAGCCAACTCTAGTGACCTCCAAATAACAAGTGATAGATACAACATGCTCAGACTGGCGGCACTGAGACTCTACCAACTGAGTACGCAAATGGATCGACTGGCGAATATCAGCATTAGATACATCATTCTAGGGAGCTCAAGGAAGACTATTGTAGACCGGTAGAACTCCATAGGGGTAATTAGGAGAAGGGACCCTAGACCAATTTTAAACTCCATAAGTAGGATGAGTTCTGTCCACATTGTCCTTAGGCAGGATAGAAGAGTACCCACAAGCATCAGATTGTCAGAGAGGCATGATCTGAAATAAAAACAAATCAGAAGTAGATGAGATTCAAGACCTTAGACTCAATATCCCAAAAATAGAACACAATAAATGGAAATATTACTAAATGCCTTATATCCTCCACCTTATAAGTGTGGCACACTACATATCCATTAAAGAGACACTACTTGACATAGCTTTGTGGACACCCATTGACCGTGAACCTAAGATCTGATACCTAGCTTTTCATGACCTTAAATAGGGTCTGGCCATGATGGGTATCTCAAGCTCGTCAAGGAATGGATACCACCCTCTTTGCCTAGTCAATCAAAACACAATAAATCTAATAATAGCGGAAGCAATCCAATAAAAATAAGAAATATGGATAAGTAAATTCTATGATTCCATAACAACACACCAACCTATAGTAATCCATAAAGCCTCGAATATCTAAAGAAAAACGTAAGTCAGGAGATGCCCCCGACAATAGCCAAAAAAAACCAAAGAAATAGTTTATGAAATAAAATAAACCAAGCAGTAACAGGCCTTTTGGACAAAAGAGGCCTACCACTTTAAGCTGACTCAAAAACAATCCACGAACCACCTATCACTGTGTAGGAAAAGCTGAAATATCTCTGATGCCTACATTACATGAGGATACAGCGTCCGATGATAGTTGGCGGGGTGAGCGCTACCATGTAACTTAGGGAGGAGATGAAGTAATGATATGATTAAGTTAGTTCAAAAACATTCAAAGCAAATGCACACATTCATATACCTATATATATAAATAAAACATGCTAGGATAGTGAACAAGGTTTAGCATGAGAGTAAAACATTAGTCTGGATTATGTATTTTAACCATTATAATAACACCAATGGGATATATGGTTCCAACCCTCTTGCTTAAGAGGACCCAGTATATGTTAGCCACATGAACCAGAGATATCATAGAAGGCCAGGGAATCCACGATATTTTAACATCCATTCTACATATATATTATGACACAAACACACGATCATCAAGATCAACCCTCACATCGACAAATGTGAGTTTCCAATATCAGTCCTTTGGGACCTTCACCATCACGATCAGCTATACAACCCCTTTTAAGCCTAATTAAATATTTATACATTCTCATTAATTGAACCATAATGATCCATTAAGGCATAAACTGTTGGTATCATCATGCAAATATAGTTGTAAGCTAATATCATCATGTCATTCCAATTATCATCACTTGGGGGAATCCACAACCCCACATGTTCCAAACATTCATCCATTTGGGGAAACAACGAACCCCTAGGATTAGTTTTCGATTTGCTTGGGTGAATCCATGACCTTCAAGGTTCAATTTAAAAATCATTTATGTTTCAATAGACTTTTATATTATGCAATGGTTATGTGACACAAGCACATGTTCATCAAGATTAACACTCACATTGACAAATGCGAGTTTCCAATAACAGTCCCTCGGGACCTCCACCTTTATGTTCAGCTACACAACCCTCCTTAAGCCTAATTAAAATATTTACACATTCTCATTAATTGAACCATAATGATCTATTAAGGCATAAACTGTTAGTATCATCATACCAATACGCTTGCAAATTAATATCATTATGGCATTTAAATTATAATCACTTGGGGGAAACTACAACCCCACAAGTTCTAATTATTCATCCATATGAGGGAAACCACAACCCCTTAGGATTAATTTTTTATTTGCTTGGGGAAATCAATGACCCCCAAGGTTCAATTTTAAACCGTTTATGTCTCAATGGCCATTTATACCATGCAATTGTTCCAAAAGTAGTTCAATATGGATATTCTCATGTTTAAAGCAAGTTTTACAAGATTTGGTTAAGGTTATACCAATTCCAATATCAAAATTATCAATGTTGGGGGCATCCATGACACCCCATTTCAATTAACCACACCCATGCACCCCAATTAGTTCAAAACAATCAATTTAAAGCATGAATGATTCACAAAAGCCATGGGGGAAAGCAATTAGTCCATAATACTCGAAAGCCCTAAACCCACATTCAAATCATCAATTAAATAACGTGAATATAATTGTAAATACATTATATTAGCAAAATAAATTTTAGGAAAGAGATTGATGCCTTAGATATAAAAGAATTTAAAAGTAATTTAGAGCTTGGAACTTGAAAGATAAATGCATAGTGAAATCCTTATATTTTTTGGAGTTTTGAGTTTGAGAGTGAAAGAGAGCAATTGATCTTTGAAAACTGTAGAGAATAAACAAGTTTTATGTTTAAGGGTCGTACATGGGTGAAAGGAACCAAAAGGACCTCAGCCTAAGTGAATAAAACAAAAATTGCACAATTTTTACAACTTGATATGGCACAACCTTATTGTAGAGGCTAACCTCCATGCTATGCTTCTTATCATGGAGATTATCCTTTATGACATTGCAGTATTGTGGAGGTACACTACATCCATACCACACCAATATCATGGAGGGTAACCTCCGTGGCATGCCAAAATCGCGGAGGCTTACTGCTAGAAAATTTAAAAATAGCCTCGAACCCCTTTCAAAAATTTTAAAACTCTTCTGAGACACCCTATTAACATACCTAAACACAATTTATGTCAAAAATTTATATTTCAAATATGAGAGGGTCAAAAATAAAATAACAAAAATTTTAAGGGTGTTACATGTATCTACACACCTTAGCAAAATGGTATGGTAGAATGACAAATATAGGCACATATCAAAGATAACTAGAGCTATTAGATTTTCAGGTAATATTCACTTAAGATTCTGAGACTTATGTGTTAATGTAGCTATATATATCATGAATAAATTCCCTCTATTGTGCTAAACGACATGTCTCCTTATGAGAAACTAAATGGTAAAAAGCGTTCCCTGTTCTATCTCTGAGTAATAGGATATCTGTAATATGCCAAATATGTACTTTAAACAGACATTCTCTTGGGTAAATGTAGAATAGCACTACATATGCACTACTCTAACGTACAAAAAGGTTATTTGCTATATAAGATAACTAATAAACTATTTTTTGTAAATAGAGATGTTGCTTTCTTAGAAAACAGTCTTTCAAAATGTCACCAAATTCTTCAACATGACACCTATTTACAGCTCCTTAGGTGGATGTGACAGACAGTTAAGATTCACTTGATTTCCCAGTTGTGATGCAATAAGATAACATATCTACTGCAGACCAACATGGAATTCTTCTAGTACCAGCTCAACATATTGAGGAGCCACCTTAATAGAAAGAGCTACCTTAACACATAGATAATGTAGTCATTCCTGCTCTAATACCTGTTACACCTATTGCTACTAGAAAGTCTATAAGAGGGACACATGCTACAAGTTCGATGAAGGATTTATTTTATTATTCTTGTTCATGATTATATTGCTTATCCCTTACCAAAATTTATCTCTTATAATGATCTAACCCCTAGGTACCAAAGCTACTTATCTGTTAAAATCCTAGGTAGATTGTAGGTATGAAAAAAAATACAGCATTAGAAGGAAATCAGACTTGGTAAATAGTGCCCTTACCACTAAGAAAAGAAGCCAATTGGCTGCAAGTGGATATGAAAGATCCAATACAAAACTTTACAAGAAGTAAAGAGGTTTAAGTCTAGATTTTTTATAGAAGGTATTAGCCAAAAGCAATGCATTGACTATCAAGAGACCTTCATTCCAGCTATTGAAATGGTAATACTCTAAACTATTCTAGCCATTATAGCATCAAAATATTGGCACATCCATCAAATGGATATGTACAGTGCTTTCTTACAAGGTGATTTACGAGATGAAATCTAGATGAAACTACCTCAAGAATTCAAGAGTCAAGTGACAAGCAAGTATGTAGACTCTTTAAATCCTTGTATGGCAAGTCGTCTCCTAGAAAATGGAATGTAAAGTTGAGGATCTGGTTAATTTTGGTTTCAAACAAAATCTATATAATCACTCTCTATTCAGCAAGAAGAATAATGCAAGAAAGATTATAGCATTGGTATATATGTGGATGGCATTATAGTAACCGGTGATGATTTGAATCAAATTATAGAAACAAAATTGCTTTACATTAACTCTCATGATAAAGGATTTAGGAGAACTAATATACTTCTTGGGCATTGATTTTATGAGGTCAAAGAAAGGGATAGTAATGCATCAAAGAAAGTATGTGTTGATTGATATCTAGAATAGGTTGAAGTGCAGCAAAATCAGATATTACACCTCTGGATACAACTATTAAACAAACTACCATAAATTATGATGAACAAAACAAAGGCATGGCAAATAGAAATGATGAAGCACTAACTAATAGAGGAAAATATCAAATAATTATTAGGATGTTATTATATCTTACTGTAACTACACCTAATATATCCTACCGTATGCAGACCTTAAGTCAGTTTCTACAATCTCCTAAGAAGTCTCATATGACAACCATAATCAGGTTTGTGACAAGCAAATCAGGATTAGGAATCCTACTATCAAGTAGTAGTAGTAATGTGCTAATATCTCATTGTAATGCAAATTGGGCTACATGTTCTGTTAGTAGAAGTTCAGTAATAGGTTTTTCCATCATGTTTGGAGAATCTCTAGTGTCTTGGAAGTCAAAGAAAAATGTTACAACTTCAAAGAGCTTAGTTAAAGTTGAGTATAGGAGCTTAGAATCCATAGTAGCTGAACTAACATAGCTAATAGGATTGGTCAAGGATCTTGGTGGAGAATTTCATCTGCCTATGGACATTTTCAGTGACAGCAAAGCAACATTACAAATGGTTGCAAATTCAATACACCATGAAAGATTCAATGGTTGTAAATTCAATACACCATGAAAGAACTAAACACATCGAAATTGACTATTACTTGGTTAGGGAAAAGATCTTACAAGGATTAATGAAGATAGATTATGTATCTACTCAATATCAACCAACTAATGTTACTTTTTCCTCTTTTTTGTTCTCTATGTTTATTTACTATAAATGCTAGACTATTGTGTTTACTATTACTTTTTTGTATTTATTATTTTTCTAATAATTCATCTATATGCATTTTAAATTATTTTAGATCATCAATGTTATATGTTAATTGTTTTTGGGTTATTATACTATTTTTATCTATTAGCTCAATTTTTATAATAGTTTTATATTTTTCTCATCCTTTTAATGGATCTTCACTGTATAATTGTCTTATTTTTTCTTTATTATTTCTACCTTATCTATTGAAAATATAGTTATTTCTTCTTTATTTATTGAAAATATAACTAGTTCTATTGTGTCTTCAATATTTTTTATATTTTCTAATTTTTTTTGTGATTTTTTCACTTCCTTTTATCCAATCAGTTTTTTTTCTTATTTTATTAATAACTCTTTTTGCTCTTACCTTTTGTTTACATGGGGTTGTAAACCACTAGTGTGTTCTAGTTATTATATGTGGGTATAGTTTATCTAAAAATGGCATTCCTAAAAGCATATCTTTTGATAACCCAAAAATTACAAGGTTACAATAAGCTAATCGCACTTCCGAAAACCAACCCAAGCTTAGTTAATATTTGTTTCAGTTATGGATTATTAAATACCGTATATACCCAAGAAGGAGATGAACTAACAGCTATACCAAAATTATATAGAACATTCGCCACCTATAAGAAAATAACCAAAGGAAATCTATTTTGTATAAAGTTGTATACCGCACCAACAGAGATATTATATGACAAAATTAAACCAGTTATACAAGTTGTAAAAATAGGATTAGCTAGCGATATGATTATACCTGAAGATATTGTTCAACAACCAGAGATACCTAAAGTTGAGATACCTGATTTTTAAGCAAATAAACGAATTATTGGAATATCTTCAATTGTTCAAGAATTAACAAATAACTACCTAAATGGGAACCCAATATGGAGTTATTATTCAAGAGATCATTAAATGATTTATTCAAATTCAAGGGAGCTACGACAGTCAGATATGGAAGAACCTAGACAATGGATTTTGACACTACTCAATCTAGAAAAACAACCAACTACAAGAGCAATTAAGAAAGGATTTATTTCAGAAGAATTATTAACAAGATATTGCAAAATGATAGGACACAAATATCCAGACCACCTATGCTCCAAATGCAATGGAGAAAATAACGTGATTCCAGAAGTCCAGCTAGAATAAAAGAAAAAATCAACAAGAAGATAAGAATGTCAGCTAGGAGATGAACGACAAAAGATATAAAGCAGCACTGACCGATGAAAAAATAATAAAAGAAATAAGACAAAGCATTGAAATATGAAAATGACATATGGAGAAAAAAGATGACTTTATGGAATATGAAATACGTAAATTATGTACACATTTAATAGCATTTACTATTTCTAGACTAACCTTTTTTACTTTTCTTGTATCATTTATTAGTTTTTTTGCACTTGACATTATTTGCTTTTTACTTTTTTGACAGATGTAAAGTTAGGAATAGTGTTTTCCATCTTTCAGGATTATAAATATGTAAGTCATACGGCAATCTAAAGGCAAGACTTTCATGAGTTGAAAGCAAGCCTTCTCTTTTATACACAGAAAAGTTTGAATATTTAATAAAAACAGATATATTTCTAAGGAAAAGCTATGGATGAGCAAAGCACAGATTTATCAAATCTACCAGAATAGGTATTTTCATTTACAATTATGAATGGCTGAATTCACAAATTCCTGACAATCATGATATAATAAAATAAGCTTATGTTAGTTACTTTATCGTAGAATTATTTGAAGAATAGCATGTTAAGAAGTTTATTAGCAAAGTGGAAAAAGAGAAAAATTCTCAAGAACTATACCATCCTAAAGATGAAACCGGTGAGGCAAAGAAGTCATGATAGGGGAGTAACCAGAGTAGAGGCGTTGTTTAGGGAAAAAGTATCCAGATTACCATGCTAATAGTGACCAAAGAACATGTTATTTAAGAATAATCTAGTATATAGTGATCTAAGATGATCATATTTTGTTATGTATATGGTTGAAAGGAATATTTTGAAATAACATCATATGAAAAAGAATGACTACCTACTTATCCGATGAAATGATAGATAAATTTAAGATACTTGTTTTGTATGTACTTAAGGATATAGAAATAGTAGATATAAGAAAGATCATATGGAAAAAAAATATTTGATAAATATATTATGACTAGAATAAATTACATACCACACCTACCTACCTACTCCTACATATACCTACATGCCAAACCTACGCATCAACCATGATAAACTACGAATATTGGAAAATGGATATGAAAAATATACAATTAATGGAAAAACTAATGAAAACAAATTTAGAAGAATATATGAGAACTAAAAATATAAAATACATAGAATACCTTAATGAAAATATAGAAGAATTAATAAGATTAAAACAAACAACTAAAGAATATTATGAAAAAGCATTTAATCAAGCCTAAATGACCGATAATCTTGAAATACTTGTTTTATATATACTTAGAGATATAGAAATCATAGACGTAAAGAAAATAATATGGGAAAAGATATGGAATTTTGAGGATGAAGATGAAGAGTTATTAAGTTCTATAGAAAACCTACACTTATATAATGAAAGCTACTGCTCATATTTATATAGTTGTTATTCAGATGGATATTATACAGATTAAAAATGTTAGAATATATAAGAAGAGTTAAATAAAAACAAAGTTGGCTATACGAAGAAATTAATTATAGAAACCAGCTTAAAGAGGAAGAAAATAATTAAAAGAAAGATTAATTTAGATAGATAAAACCTTGGAACAACTAGAATTAAAAGATAGTTTAGATTATGATTTAGACATAGAATTATTCATAGAAGAAAAAGACAGGATAATTAACGAAATAAATAACCTAGAATTTAATATCAGATATAGTACAAGTAAAATAAATTATTACAAAAAAAAATTGCAGTATTACAACTACTATAGGATAAAATGATAAACTACGAATACTTAGAATATTGGAGACAAGATATGGAGCAAATAAGATTAATAGAGTCACTTATGAAAAAGAATCTACTTGACTACATAAAAACTAAGAATATGGAACATATAATATACCTTAAAAATAATATAGAAGAATTAATAAGGTTAAAACAAATAACTAAGGAATGTTATGACATAGGATTTCAATTAACATGATAGAACTAGTAAGTACTAGTTATCTACTAGTTATCCAAATACAACTTATCCACGCAAGTTACCTAAGTTATCTGCGTCCCCTACAATTGGTATCAGAGCCATGTTATTTAAAAATGTACAAGTAGATATGCATTAAATATGAGAAGAGCATTTAAAAATACACAAGCTTTTAGAGACATTAAAAGAATTTTAACTAGTTACTACCCAAAATATAAGAAGTTAAATAAAACAAAAGAAAATTCTCATAGATTAGCTTACTTAATTACCTTAATATCTAGCAATGAGGCAAAATTAATAATTCATTTAAAATCTAGAAGAATGGGATACATACCACCTAATTATGATAAAATCAGATTTCGGTATCCACCAAAATATTATAAATATTGTACTGATGAATAACATAACAAAATCACAAAAATACAAAGAACTAAAACAAATAATATCTGAAAAACGAAAAGCATTAAAAGTAAGAAAAGAAAGACTACAATATAACATGATTGTTGGAGTATACCAAAAATCAATAAAAGCACAAAAGGAAGAAATATCATATTTAGAATCACAAATAGATAATTTAGAATACATATATCAACATGATTTATACACTATCAAGTAGATAAAATGAACAAAGAAGAATTTATAATAGATGAAAAAATGTATGAAAAGCATGAAGGATTAAAAATAAGAATAGTATTTTCTAACTTAGGAAGAAGATATAAGAAAATAGGTGAACATTTATATTTAATGTTAGAAAAAAGAAGAATTAAAATTAGAAGATAAATTAACAGCTATGGTAAGAATAGCAAAAGAAAATGAAGAAATAGATAAGAAAAAATAAATAGATAAAATAAAATAACAGACTACAGAAGAAATACGAAAAATAGAATAAACTAAAAATAATAGGATTGCTGAATTAGAAAAAGAACTACAGATACTAAAAGAGTTGTATGAAAAAAGACAGAAAGAAAAACAAGAAAAGGATAAAGAACAAAAATTATTAATTGAGATAAATCAATTCAAAGAAAAATTAGGAAATAAAGAATTAGAAACTAATGAAATAGAAATAAATACAATAGATGTTGAAGAAACAGATAATTATGATTCGAAAGATAGTGAAACATATACAGAAATCTTAACAAATATAGAAAAGCTAGAAATTAATGCAAAACAAGAAGCAATTAATAAAGAAAACTTAGAAAATACACACACGGAAATAAACACTCTTGATAAAAAGGACGATGAAAAAACAATACCTAGTACATCAGAAATAAGAAAAACTACATGTTATTATAAAAATAAGTTTAAAAAATATAACCTAAGGGATGAATATAACAAATGGACTCCAAAACAAATAACTAATAAAAATTATAACTTCTTAGACCTAGATTGTGTAATAGATGTAGATAAAATGATACAATTATGAATAGGATATATAACAAAACAATTATTAGACAATGGTATAAATGCAATATATACACCAGAATATATAGAAAGAACACTAATAGAAACAACAAAATTATGATTTTTAAATTTAATTGAAGATAGTAAAAAGGTATTAAGGAATGATAAAAAAAAAACAGAAGGAACAACACTAACTAAACTAACTCCTATAGACATATTGAAAAAATATGAAATAACTGTAAGAGATGAATTTAGTAGTATGACAACAAAAGAAGAAGAACAAAACAAAGAAAAAGATACAAATAGGAATTTAATGTTAAAACTAGCAATATATAATATGTGCTACATAGATGAATATACGTGTGCATTTAAAGAATACTATTATAAGGGGCATATAATACAGAAGAAAGTAAATAAGTTAGAAGATTATATTTTGGTAAATTACCTGAACCATTTAGTTTAAAAATAATAAAGAGTTGGGATGAAGAAAACATAGTAGATACTCTAGGAGCAAGAATAAAATTTCTATAACAATGGTATAGAAATTTATGTGAAAAATACAGAAAAGAAATGAAAATGGAAAAAACATTAATAAAAAAATTTAGCATGTTGCAAAGATAAAATAGCACCTCAATTTGGACGAGAAGAAAAATATTATAAGAAAAAAAAAAGACATAAGAAATATAAGAAATACAAAAAATCAAAATATAAGTATAAGAAACCAAGAAAAAGATATTATGTAAAAAATTATAAATATAAAAGGCCATATAGGAGAAAGAAATCTAAAAAAGAATATACTTATTATAATTGTGAAAAACTAGGATATTTAGCTAGAGATTGTAAAATGCCTAAAGACCCCAAAAGAAACAAATATCAGAAATAAAGATAAAAATGGAGAATATATGCAAATAGATTATATAGATTATGAATTAGAAAGTGAAGATAGTATATATGAAATTTCAAAAAATGAAACAGATAATGAAATAGATAGTGAATTAGATCAATCAAATGACTGAAGAAAATATTAAAATAATAACAAAAAAGAATATTTAAATGAAGAAGGAAAAGATCAGAATATAATATTTTATAATAATATATTTGATGAAATAAAAGGAAAATAATTTGATTTAAGTGTAGAAAAAATATTTAAAATACCAATAATAAAAAATATTTTTAGTAGACGAAAAAAAGAATACTGCGTAGTAAGCCAAAAAGAACATGTAATAGACTGTAGATATGCAAAAGATAGAGCTAGTATACCACTAGTAACAAAAAGAATAATTAATAAAGAAATAAATGATATAAAAAGTAGAGACCCAATAAAATACGTACACCTTGGAGGAACAGAGATATTAATAAAAGCATGTTTTAGAGAAGGAATAGATACACCAATAGAATTATATTTAGCAGATGATAGAATTATAAAACCTATAGAAAAAAGTATAATAACTGCCATAAGAGGAAATTTAATATACCAAAAATTTTAATTTATAATAAGTGTGAATTATTCAGTGGCAATAACAGATAAAAACATAGATAAATCATTAGTATTATATTGAAAAATATCAGGAATAGAACTAACCCCAGGAAGTAAAATATTTACAAAAAGATATAAAAACTTATATGTATTAACAACAAAACATAAAATAACAGGAAAAAATAAAATTAATAAAATACAAATCGAAAGTCCTTTTGAACAATTTGTAAAAATAATTGATAACAATGATTATAGTTACAAAGACATGAATAGAGAAGAAGATTTAGAAATAATAAATGATAGAATAAGTATAACAAAAAGAGTAGCTTTTGAAAAATCAGAATCATCAGGATTATCGAAAAGAACAAATTATAAAATAACTTCAACAGTTAATTTAACTCAATATTATATAACGGGAACAATAAATGAAAAAGAATATTTAATACTTCTAAATACAGGACAAGAAAAAAATTATATAGCAAAATATCTAGAGAAAAATGAAGAAATAAAATCTAATAATAATATATGCTCAGATCTACCAATAAGTTTAATAACTACTAAAGATATAGCAGAAAAGGAAATAATAATAGGAGTTAGAAAAATAAAAATAGAATTTGAAATAAAGGAAGATATGCAAAAAGCAGACATAATATTAGGAATAAAATGGTTAGAACAAGTAAAACCCTACAATATAGAACATACACAAATAACCATAACCTATAATAGAGAAAAATTATTAATAAAAAGAGTTTTGACATGATATGAAAATATATGTACTTATGAAAATAATAGTAGAAGGATATTATAATAGATATTATACACCTATGATAGATACTGGAGCAGAAGCCAACTTATGTAGATATAATTGTTTACCAGAAGACAAATAGGATAAGCTAAAAACACCAATAGTAGTAAAAGAATTTAATAATGAAGGAAACTTAATTACCTATAAAGCTAGAAATGTAAAAATACAAGTATTGAATAAGATATTAACAATAGAAGAGATCTATAATTATGAACTAACATCAAAAGATATGCTTTTAGGAATGCCATTTTTAGATTACCTATACCCACGTATAATAACTAGAACACACTGGTGGTTTACAACCCATGTAAACAAAAGGTAAGAGTAAAAAGAGTTATTAATAATATAAGAAAGAAAACTGATTGGACAAAAGGAAGTGAAAAAATCACACAAAAATTAGAAAATATAAAAAATACTGAAGACACAATAGAACTAGTTATATTTTAAATAAATAAAGAAGAAATAATTATATTTTCAATAGATAAGGTAGAAATAATAAAGAAAAAATTAAGACAACTATACAGTGAAGATCCATTAAAAGGATGAGAAAAACATAAAACTATTGTAAAAATTGAGCTAATAGATAAAAAAAGTATAATAACCCAAAAACCATTAACATATAACTTTGATGATTTAAAAGAATTTAAATGCATATAGATGAATTATTAAAAAAATAATACATACTAAAAAGTAATAGGAAACACAATAGTCCAGCATTTATAGTAAATAAACATAGTGAACAAAAAAGAGGAAAAAGTAGAATGGTTATTGATTATAGAAACCTAAATGCAAAAACTATGACATATAATTATCCAATACCAAATAAGATATTAAAATAAGACAGATACAAGGATATAATTATTTTAGTAAGTTCGATTGTAAATCAGGATTTTACCATTTAAAGCTAGAAGAAGAATCTAAAAAATTAACTGCAAGAATCTAAAAAATTAACTGCATTTACAGTACCACAAGGATTTTATGAATGAAATGTGTTACCATTTGGATATAAAAATGTACCAGGTAGATATCAACACTTTATGGATATTTATTTTAAATAACTACCTAATTGCATAGTATACATAGATAATATACTATTATATACAAAAACTAAAGAGGAACATTTAAAATTACTAGAATAATTTGCAGGTATAATAGAAAATTCAGGAATAAGTTTAAGTGAAAAGAAAGCTGAAATTATGAAAAATCAGATAGAGTTTTTAGGAATACAAATAGATAAAGTGGAGTAAAAATGCAACAACATATAGTACAAAAAATAATAAATTCAAAAGAAGAATTAGATACAAAAAAAGAAATTACAATCATTTTTAGGATTAGTAAACCAAGTAAGAGAATATAAACCAAAATTAGTAGAAAACCTAAAGCCATTACAAAAAAAATTAAAAAAGGATGTAGAATATAATTACAACGAAGAAGATAA
>NC_061119.1:89877032-89890393 GCF_002878395.1 Capsicum annuum | reverse complement strand
AAGAAAAATTAGAACATCATTGTAGATACTACTCAAAAACGTTTAATGAAACAGAAATAAAATGGGAGATAAATAGAAAAGAATTATGTTCATTATATAAATGTTTATTAGCATTTGAGCCATATATTGTATATAACAAGTTTATAGTACGAATAGATAATACACAGGTACGTTGGTGGTTAACAAAGAAAATACAAAATTCAGTTACAACAAAGGAAATTTGGAGACTAGTATTAAACATATTAAATTTTACATTTACAATTGAAGTAATCAAAACTAACAAGAATGTTTTTGCAGATTACATATCAAAGACAAAACTACACAGATTGATATAATAGAAGATGATGCTTTAGAAAAGATACATAAAATCCTAACTACACTTTCAGTGAAAGTGGATAGTATGGTTAATGAAATAGAAAAGCTAAAGACTAATGAAATTAAACTGAAGTCTGCAGCTATGACTCAGATAACTCAGCAGTGTGCAGAGTTATGTCGATCGGAAGACAATAAAATTTCAGAGCTAAAAGGAGACATTGGAACACTCCATAAAACTCATAACGTTCATCAATCTACAATTGCAGGCACAAGCAAAGGAGTTAGTGAACAAAGATATCAGAACATAAACATGAACAAGATATTTGAAAAACCATTTATACCAAAAACACAAAAAGACCCCTTGTTCATACCCCCACAAACTACCATATATCGAGAAAGTTTAAATCAAGATAGAAAAGCCTATAACCATATAACTCGAGCATACATAGAAAATATCCACAAAATACAGACTTATCTAAACCTTAACCTCAGAGCTACAACTATCCAAGAACTTAACCAGAGTACAACATGAATTCTTGGTACCCAAACTTGGTGGTTACAACATGAATTCTTGGTACCCAAACTTGGTATGGTTAATATCTTTACACCACCAAGTTCGAGGAGGAGTGCTAAGTAATGAAATTAGTCAACCACTATTAGCTACAGTAATTAGTTAGTTATAACAGTCAAGTGGCTACAGTAAAGTTATTTAGAAGATCTGATTGCCAATGGGAGTCTATTCTTAGCTAATCCAGATTTACCAATGCAATTTGAGCTGGATGCTCCTATCAACAAATATAATGCAGAAAACATTATTTTCATCCGATTCTGTTATTGGCTATACTGACTATTCAATTATAGAAACCACGGCATGATGCCAAGGGAGGATTGGATACCTTCTTTTGGGTTCAGGGGAGTGGGTGGTGGTGGTTGATAGATACTTCATATGTCTTATAAAAGAAGTAATATATTAATAAAGATAACTAGCATTTTTTACACTTGAAATCCATATGTTTTCTTCTTATGGTCAATTCAAAGTAGTGGTTGCTTAGTAATAATTCTCTTTTTCCTCATACTAGGAGCCCCTTTAATGCATAAATCGATGCTCTGCACGATGCCCGCTTCATCTTTTTTATTATATAGTTTTTCGATACTTGAATTATTTGCGGATGTCACATTATATAATATTCGTTTAATTAAATAATATCAACATTATTAAAATTAAATATTGAGTAAATAGTTACACACAAAAGGAAAAAGTATAAGTTTCTTTAATAATTAGTATGAATAAAGTACGATGACTTGTTTGTTGAGATCAAGATGCATGATTAAAATATTGTATGAGCCTATGAATCTACCTGAGTTATTTAATTATCTAGTAAGTAGGGTAATTATGTTCATTTTAAGCAAACGCTAAACTTATGGGAAATGATAAATAACTCATCTTTAATGGCACTTCAAATTCATATTTTCTCGGGAAAAGACATCGTTTTCACCCCAAACTATACTCGAAAAGTCAAAGCCACACCTAAACTATACTAGTGACCTATTACACACCTAAACTATAAAAAAGTGAAACTATTTACACCCTGTCAGGCTACCACCACTTGCATGTGATGTAGTGTTTTACACGCGCTGCCACGTTAGCACCACGTCAGTAAAAAGTATCACTTTTTTATAGTTAAGGTGTGTAATAGGTCACCTATATAGTTTAGGTGTGGATTTGACTTTTCGACTATAGTTTGGGGTGGAAACGATGCCTTTTCCCTTAATGTTTTTAGCCGTTTACTTTTGTTATTTAATAGGCTGGACGCGCCTAAAATAAGTGTAACACACGCGCCTTAGAATGGGGGTCACGGGGAGGTAATAATATCATTTTTATATAGTTAAGGTGTGTAATAGGTCACTTATATAATTTAGGTGTAGCTTAGACTTTTCTTGTATAGTATGGGGTGGAAATGATTTTTTTCCCTATTCTCTCCGTTAACATAGTTCATTATTCTAAAAATATATTTTTTTTACTTGTTACTTATAATATATCAAGAAAAGAAAATTATATTTTTTTTATAATTTACCCTCTACATTAATTACTTGTTCTCCAAATTATTCTTCAAGACATAACGCTAAATATCAAGTAACAAGGATAGTGTGGTAAAATAGTTGCATCAATCATTGTTTCTTAATAAACATGACAAGTCCAAATCTGACAAGTAAAAATGAATGGATGGAGTGTTTTTTCCCTTATTCCAATATAAGTTCATATAGAAACTAATGATAAAAAGGAACCAACCCTTATGCATTGAGACTGGAAATAGCATATATGTTTAAATTTAGATTAAATTTACTTGAGATTAATTTATATTGATTAATTATGAGAAGACCATATAAAAACAGAGAAACTTTTAGAAAAATTAAAGAATCTTTAATTAGTAATTATTCAAATATATAAGTCTAAATAAAATAAAATAAAACCCATAAAGATTAGCCTACCTAATTACCTTAATATCTAGTATTGAAGCAAAATTAATAATCCATTTAAAAGTTAGAAGAATGAGACACATACCATCTAATTATGATAAAATCAGATTTAGATACCCATCAAAATATTATAAATATGGTTTAAATGAATAAAGTACCAAAATACAAAGAATTAAAACAAATTATTTCTAAAAAACATAAAGAATTAAAAATATGAATAGAAAGACTACATTATAATATATTTGCTGGAATTAGTAAAAACTCAAGAAATGCACAAAAAGATGAAATATCAAATTTAGAATCACAAATAGATAGTTTAGAATATATATATATATATATATCAACATGAACTATTTACAATAAAATGAACAAAGAAGAATTTATAATAGATGAAAAAATATATGAAAATCACGAAGGATTAAAAATAAAAATAGTATTTTCTAATCTAGGAAGAAGATATAAGAAAATAGGTGAACATTTATATTTAATGCTAGAAAAAGAAGAATTAAAATTAGAAGATAAATTGACAGCTATGGTGAGAATAGAAAAAGAAAACGAAGAAATAGATAGAAAAAAGGAAATAGAAAAAATAAAACAACAAACTACAGAAGAAATACGAAAAATAGAAGAAACTAAAAATAGTAGGATTGATGAATTAGAAAAAGAACTACAAATGCTAAAAGATCTGTATGAAAAAAGATAGAAAAAAAAAAGAAGAAAAAGATAAAGAACAAAAATTATTAAATGAGATAAATCAAATTAAAGAAAAATTAGAAATAGACAATAAAGAAATAGAAACCAAGGAATTAGAAATTAATACAATAGATGTTGAAGAAACAGATAATTATGATTTGAAAGATAGTGAAACATATATAGAAATCTTAGCAAATACAAAAAATTTAGGAATCAGTGGAAAAAAAGAAGTAATTAATGAAGAAAACTTAAAAAATATAAACACGAAAATAAACACTCTTGATAAAAAAAGAAGATGAAAATATTATACCTAGAAAATCAGAAATAAGTAAACCTACATATTATAAGAATAAGTTTAAAAGATATAATCTAAACAATGAATATGACAAATGGACACCAAAACAAATAGTTAATAAAAGTTATAACTTTTTAGACTTAGATTGTGTAATAGATACAGAAAAAATAATACAATTATGGATAGAATATATGACAAAATAATTATTAGATAATAATATAAATGTAAAGATGCACCAGAATATATAGAAAAAACACTAATAGGAACAGTGAAATTATGATTTTTAATCTAACTAAAAATAGTAAAAGAGTATTAAGAATTGACAAACCCACAGAAGGAACATCATCAACAACCACAACTAAACTAACACCTATAGAATTATTTAAAAAAATATAAAACAGCTATAAAAGACGAATTTAGTAGCATGACAACAACAGAAGAAGAACAACATGAAGAGAAAGATACAAATAGGAATTTAATGTTAAAATTAGCAATATGTAATATGTGCTACATAGATGAATATACTTGCGTATTTAAAGAATATTATTATAAAGGAGCATATAATACAGAAGAAAGTAAAGAAAAAAGAAAATTATATTTTAATAAATTACCTGAACCATTTAGTTCAAAAATAATAAAAAGTTGGGATGAAGCAAAAATAGTAGATACTCTAGGAGAAGAATAAAATTTTTACAACAATGGTATAGAAACCTATGTGAAAAATATAGAGAAGAAATAAAAATGGAAAAAACATTAATAAGAAATTTAGCATGTTGCAAAGACAAAATAACACCTCAATTTGGATGCGAAGAAAGATATTATAAGAAAAGAAAAAGGCATAAGAAATATAAGAAATACAAAAAATCAAAATATAAGTATAAGAAACCAAGAAACAAATATTATATAAAAAATTATAAATATAAAAACCATATAGGAAAAAGAAATCTATAAAGGAATGTACTTGTTATAATTGCGGAAAATTAGGACATTTAGTTAGAGATTGTAAATTACCTAAAAACCCAAAAAATAAACAAATATCAGAAATAAAAATAGAAAATACAGAATATATGCAGATAGATTATATAAATTACGAATTAGAAAGTGAAGACATTATATATGAAATTTCAGAGAATGAAATAGATAGTGAATTAGACGAATTAAATGACTGAAGAAGATATACAAATAAACCAAATGACTGAAGAAGATATAAAAATAATAACAAAAGAAGAATATTTAAATGATGAAGGAACAAATCAAAAAATAATATTTGATAACAATGTATTTGATGAAATAAAAGGAAAAGAGTTAGACTTAAGTGTAGAAAAAATATTTAAAATACCAAAAATAAACAATATATTTACTAGGAAAAAGAAAGAATATTATGTAGTAAGTCAAAAGAAACATGTAATAGACTACAGATATGCAAAAGGTAAAGCTAGTATACCACTAGTAACAAAAAGATTAATTAATAAAGAAATAAACGATATAAAAAGTAAAGGAGACCCAATAAAATATGTACAACTTGGAGGTACAGAGATATTAATAAAAGCATGTTTTAGAGAAGGAATAGATACACCAATAGAATTATATTTAGCAGATGATAGAATTATAAAATCTATAGAAAAAAGCATAATAATTGCGATTAAAGGAAATTTAATATACCAAAAATTTAAATTTATAATAAGTTCAAATTATTTAGTAGCAATAACAGATAAAAATATAGATAAATCATTGGTATTATATTGGAAAATATCAGGAATAGAACTAACCCCAGGAAGTAAAATATTTACAGCAAGATGTAAAAATCTATATATATTAACAACAAAACATAAAATAATGGGAAAAAATAAAATTAATAAAATACAAATAGAAAGTCCTTTTGAACAATTCGTAAAAACAATAGATAATAATGATTATAGTTACAGAAATATAGTCATAAAAGAAGATTTAGAAATAATAAATGATAGAATAAGTACAACAAAAAGAATAGCTTATGAAAAACCAAAATCATCAAATTCATCAAAAAGAACAAGTTATGAAACAAGTTCAATAGTTAATTTAAGTCAATATTACATAACAGGAACAATAAACGAAAAAGAATATTTAATACTCTTAAATACAGGACAAGAAGAAAATTATATAACAAAATATCTAGTAAACAATGAGGAAATAAAACCTGATAATAATATATGCCTAGATCTACCAAGAAGCTTAATAAACACTAAAAATATAGCAGAAAAATAAATAATAATAGGAGTTAGAAAAATGAAAATAGAATTTGAAATAAAGGAAGAAATGCAAAAAACAGACATAATATTAGGAATTAAATGGCTAGAACAAGTAAAACCATACAATATAGAACATACACAATTATCTATAACATATAATAGGGAAAGATTATTCCTAAGAAGAGCTCTAACATGATATGAAAATATATGTATTAATGAAGATAGTAGTAGAAGAATATTATACTAGGTATTATACGCCTATGATAGATACAGGAGCAGAAGCTAATTTATGTAGATATAATTGTTTACCAGAAAGTAAATAGGATAAATTAAAAACACCAATAATAGTTAAAGAATTTAATAATGAAGGAGGCTTAATTACTTATAAAGCTAAGAATGTAAAAACACAAGTATGGGATAAAATATTAACAATAGAAGAAATCTATAATTATGGGCTAACATCAAAAGATATACTCTTAGGAATGCCGTTTTTAGATAAATTATACTCATATATAATAACTAGAACAGATTGGTGGTTTACAACACCATGTAAACAGAAAGTAAGAGCAAAAAGAGTTATTAACAAAATAAGAAAGAAAACTGATTGGATAAAAGGAAGTGAAAAAATTACACAAAAATTAGAAAATATAAAAAATACTGAAGATACAATAGAATTGATCGTATTTTCAATAAATAAAAAGGAAATAACTATATTTTCAATGAATAAGATAGAAATAATTAAGAAAAAATTAGAATAATTATATAGTGAAGATCCATTAAAAGGATGGGAAAAACATAAAACCACTATAAAAATTGAATTAATAGATAAAAATAGCATAATAACCCAGAAACCATTAACATATAATTTTGATGATTTAAAAGAATTTAAAATGCATATAGAAGAATTATTAGAAAAACAATATACACGAAAAAGTAATAGTAAACATAATAGCCCAACATTTATAGTAAATAAACATAGTGAACAAAAAAGAGAAAAAAGTAGGATGATTATTGATTATAGAAATTTTTATACAAAAACAATGACTTATAATTACCCAATACCAAATAAGATATTAAAAATAAGACAAATACAAGGATATAATTATTTTAGTAAATTTGTTTGTAAATCAGGATTTTACCATTTAAAGTTAGAAGAAGAATCTAAGGAATTTACCGCATTTACGATACCACAAGGATTTTACGAATGAAATATACTACCATTTGAATATAAAAATGCACCAGGTAGTTATCAATATTTTATGGATAGTTATTTTAAACAACTACCTAATTGTATAGTATACATAGATGATATACTATTATATACAAAACCTAAAGAAGAACATTTAAAATTTTTAGAATAGTTTACAGATATAATAGAAAAATCAGGAATAAGTTTAAGTGAGAAGAAAACAGAAATTATGAAAAATCAGATAGAATTTTTAGGAATACAAATAGATAAAAGCGGAGTCAAAATGTAACAACATATAGTACAAAAAATAATAAATTCAAAAGAAGAATTAGATACAAAAAAAGAAATTACAATCATTTTTAGGATTAGGTAACCAAGTAAGAGAATATATTCCAAAATTAGCAAAAAACTTAAAACCATTACAGAAAAAATTAAAAAAAGATGTAGAATATAACTATAACGAAGAAGATAAAAAACAAGTTCAGAAAATAAAAATACTTTGTAAGGGATTATCAAAATTACAATTTCTAGATGAAAATAGAAAATTTATATATATAGTAGAAGCAGCAGATGCTAGTGAATGTAGTTATGGAGGAGTACTTAAATATAGATATGAAGGAGAAAAATTAGAACACCATTGTAGATACTACTCAGGTACGTTTAATGAAACAGAAATAAAATGAGAAATAAATAGAAAAGAATTATGCTCATTATATAAATGTTTATTTGCATTTGAGCCATTTATTGTATATAACAAGTTTATTGTACGAACAGATAATACACAGGTACGTTGGTGGTTAACAAAGAAAATACAAAATTCAATTACAACAAAAGTGATTCGGAGACTAGTCTTAAATATATTAAATTTTACATTTACAATTGATGTAATTAGTACTAACAAAAATGTTCTTGCAGACTACATATCAAGACAAAGCTATACAGACTGATATAATAGAAGATGATGCTTTAGAAAAAATATTCAAAATCCTAACTACGCTTTCAATGAAAATGGGCAGTATGAGTAATGAAATAGAAAAGCTAAAGACTAATGAAGATAAACTGAAGTCTATAGCTACAAATCAGATAACTTAGCAGTGCGCAGAGCTATGTCGATCGGAAGACATTAAAATTCCGGAGCTAGAAGGAGACGTTGGGGCACTCCTTAAAACCCATAACGTTTACCATTCTACTTTTGCAGGTACAAGTAAAGGAGTTAGGAAAAACACAAATATGAACCTAAACAAGCTATTTGATAAACCATATATTCCAAATACATTAAAAGGTCCCGTGTTTATACCCTCACAAATTACCACATACCGAGATAGTTTAAACCAAGACAAAAAGACCTACAACTACACAGCCCGAACATATATAGAAAATATCTACAATGTACAAACCTTTTTAAATACTAACCCCAGAGTTATAAACATCCAAGAACCAGATACAAACTATATAACCCAAAGATTGACCGGATACAATAAGCTAATTGCTTTACCTAAAACCAAACCAAGTCTAGTTAAAACTTGTTATGAATATGGACTACTCAGTATTGTTTATACCTCTAATGAAAATGAGATATCCACTATACCGGAAATATATGAAGAATTTAGCATTTTTAAAAGAATAACCAAAGGTACCCTATTTTTTATAAAAATTTACACGGCACCAGCAGAGATATTATATAATGAAGTTAAAAAACCCATACAAGTTGTAAAGATAGGAATGACACGAGATATGATTATACCACAAGATATTATTCCACAATCAGAAATACCTAGAATTGAGATACCAAAATTTTATGTGAATAAGAGGATTATCGGACTATCTATAATTTTCCAAGAGCTAGAAAACACATACCGCAACCAAAATCCCATATGAAGTTATTATTCAAGAAATCATGTACTAATATATTCAAATTCAAAGGAATTACGAGAAACAGATATGAAAACTATTAGGCAATGGATTTTGACATTGCTCAAACCAGAGACAGAACCTATCGCCAGAGCTATCAGAGAAAAATTTATTTCATAAGAATTATTAACCAGATATTGCAAGACAATTGGACATATATATCCAGATCATAAATGTTCAAAATGTAATGGAGGAGATAATGATATCCCAGAAGTTCAGCTAGAATAGAAGAAAAATCAACCAAGAAGATAAGAACGCCATCTGGAAGATACAAGATAAGAGGCAATAATGGAGATATGGAAAAGCAGCAGATACGACAAAGAGAAGATATCAACGGAGTAATAATAGAAGACAAGCTATTAAATTGTGAAAGCGACATATAAACTTTCACAATTTGCTTTACGTAAATTATTGGAATCTTTTTTATAGGTTTTTGACTATTATTAGTCTAGGAATTAATAACTTTTGTCTCATTAGAAGACTTTTGTAAAGTAAAGTAGATTAGGTAGATAATTTTTTTAAAAACTTTTTAGAAACATGTAAAAATAGGAATACTCTTGTAAAGTTTCAGTCTATAAATAAGATGAACCGAAGGCATTGCAAGGCAAACCTTCATGAGTTGAAGCACAAATACTCTCTCTTGTCAACAGCAAATATTTTGCTTAGTTATTAAAAAACAGGTATATTTTAATGGAAAAAGCTATGGAGGAACAAAGTTTAGAAATATCAACCTACCCGAACATGTATATTTATTTATGATTATGAATAGTTAAATTCATAATTCCCAACAATCATGGTATGATAAAATAAATTCATGTTAGTTACTTTATAGTAGAATTATTCGAAGAATAATATGTTAAGAAGTTTATTAGCAAAGTGGAAAAGGAGAAAAATTCCTAAGAACTATGCCATCCTAAAGGTGAAACCAATGAGGCAAGAAGCCGTGGTGGGGAGTAACCAGAGTAGAGGCGCTGTTTAAGGAAAAAATATCCAAATTACCATGCTAATAGTGACAAAAGAACATGTTATTTAAGAATAATCTAGTATATAGTAATCTAAGATGACCATATTTTGTTATGTATATGATTGAAGGGAATATTTTGAAAATAGAAATTTTATGAAAATGAATAATTATTTATCTGATGTAATGGTAAATAAATTTAAAATACTTATTTTGTATGTGATTAAGGATATAGGAATAATAGATATAAGAAAAATCATATTAGAAAAAATATTCGGTAAAGATTATATAGCTAGAATAAATTACATACCACACATACCTAATTACTCTTATAAATACTTACGTACACATCAACTATGATAAATCACATATATCTAGAATTTTGGAAAAAAGATATGAAAAATATACAATTAGTAGAAAAACAAATGAAAACAAATTTAGACAAATACATGGAAACTAACGATATAAAATATATAGAATTCCTTAATGAAAATATGCAAGAATTACTTAGACTAAAACAAACAACTAGAAAATATTATGAAAAAGCATTTAATCGAACTTAAATGACAGATGATATTAAAATACTTGTTTTATATATACTTAGAAATATAGAAATTATAGACATAAAAAAAATAATATGAGAAAAATTACAAGATTATGAAGAGGAAGAGTTATTAAACAATATAGAAAACTTATACATATATTATGAACATCAATATTACTTAGATTCAGATGGATACTATTCAGAATAAATAAATGTTAGAATATATAAACAAAGTTAGAGAAAGGAAAAATTGGATATATGAAGAAGTTATTACAGAAATCAACTTGAAATAGAAAAAGACAACTAGAAGAAAAATTACTTAACATAAAATTAACCTTAGAAAAAGAAGATACAGATAATGATTTATTTAATACATACGAAAAATTATTTAATACAGATGGAAAATTACCTACACATGAACAACAAATACTAGTTAATCAGATAAAGAACATAAACCTATGCATTGAATATAGCAAAGTTAGAATAAAATATTACACAGAAATTGCTAAAATTTCAATAGGATAAAATAATAAACTACACAAATTAATGAATACATCTTACGAAAAGAATAAATCATTAAAAGATATTGAAACTAAACTATATAGTTTATACCTAGAATACAAAAGATTATATAGTACTAACGAAGATCCTAAAACATTAGATAATTTAATTACGATAATATCCAATTTAGAATATGAATTAATAAAACATCTTAAGTCAAGAAGATAAAAATGAAAATTAAACCAACCAATAATATACACGAAATAATCTACTTAAAAATAAATACTTATCACTTAATAACTATTTATTTCCTAGTAAAGTTACCGCGCCTAATCTGCACCCCCTTACAAATATTGGGTTGAATCTCACAAGTGTAATTGCTGTGATAGTACAATTTTTTTTGATGCAGTTGAGTTCATAAATTCATGACTTGAGAATGCAGTATATATCCAAATAAATGGGATCCCATACCTATGAAAATGCTATACATTGATGCCTAGTTAATTGGCTAATTTAACTTACATCAACCATTAGCAATAGGATATCAGGAGATTATTCTTCATCACCTACTTGAGTTCTACATTGGTTAAATAGGGAAGATAATGTAAAACTTATATAGCATTCAACTCTCCCACCTTAATAACTAATTTTGAGGTATACTTTTGAGCTAATATGGAGCTGGCATAACATTGGACTCTTATGTTGTTTTTCGGGTTTAGTAAAATATGCATTTTACAACAAGAACTTCAAACACATGTTCAAGCTAATCATATGAACAATTAAATGAAGTCATATTTCTGTATTCACATCTTTGAACTTCAACAATAAGTTCAACCCAACTTATGAACATCAACAAAATAAAGTTCAAACTATTTTTTGGAAAATAGCAAAATCAAATATTTAGAAAGAGATAAAGATTAGAAGATTCAAGACCACCGAATCACAGTGTGTCCTTAAGGAAATCATTCACCTCAAGTGCCGGAGATTATGAAATATATCCTACCAGGATAAATTAATCAATTCAACAAAATAGTGGTACCTCAAACACTGTCAAACTATAAACACATGCAACGATAGTAAATCACTCTAAAGTCTTTCAAGAAAAGGAATGTTAAGAAAGGGGAATGATTTAACTTAAAACTTTCATGTCTATACATGAGGAAAAATTTAGGTATTTATAAGCCATCAAGATGTTAGTTCATAAAGAGAAGTAATAGTTTAGAAAGATGCACCCCTTCATAAAAATGCAACTCCTCGAAAAAGGCGTAACTAAAAAGTCAAAACCCATTGGAAAGGTTTTAACCATCCAAACCAAAAAGGTGCCTATTCAAATTGCATCCTTTCTCTTGTTGTATTTTGAAAAAAATACTTATTTATTTTCCATTAATACCTATTACAAAGCTAACAATTCACCATATGAATGGAGAATGACTATTTGATAAAAAATTTATGGACAAGTGTATGATTTACAAGCAAAGACTAGTTTCATTTGGATAAGTAGGTTCTCTTTTGAACTTTTCATAGTGAACTTGTAATGGATGCACTCGGTCAATCGGTAGATGTGATATATTTGAACCATTGAGATTTAATATACACCTAGACAACACAAGTAACACACCCAACCTTTTACTATTTATGATTCTCACGATTTTGTTCATTTCGGCCATGAACATGACTTGGTTTTATAAGAGATTAGATAATAGTCCTTAACTATCATTCTCCTTGAAGTGGCTTCAACTTCACCCTCACATAGGTGATTCCTAAATGTTTAATCCTATTTGACCTACCAAACTTAAAAACCATTAAAAATATTCAAATCATAAGCCTTATCCTTATTTCTTGAACGTTTCTTCATTATGAGAATGGTTTGAGTATCTTGACAATGTTGAACTGTCAGTCATAAGTTTTTTTATTCTCCTGGAACCTAGCTCTTGGGATCTCTAGTATGCTAGGTAGATTTATCACCATGATGACTTTTCTCAGGCCTAAAATCTATTTTCTTTGATGATATCTCAACTCTCTCTATAGATAGGCCTTTTATAAATAGATCCGCCTTTTATAAATAGATCCAACACATTATTCTTTGACCTTACATAGTCAATCGTGATAATTCCACTAGAGAGTAGTTCTCTAATGGTATTATGTCTTCATTTTATATAATAAGATTTATCATTATACATCATTCTCTCTACCTACCTATTGCCGTTTGATTATCATGGTGCATGCATATTGGTGCCAAGGGTTTA